>NW_007257949.1:1741-2309 GCF_000164805.1 Carlito syrichta | reverse complement strand
AGTCATGCCTCCAATTTAACATCAGTGGCTTCTTGACTGGATAGAGCAGTGGAAATGTTCTTAGCCAGATTGTCCACATACTGAGTAGTGTGCATTTCTTGAGTCAAAGTCATGCTGAAGCAGTGGCCGCTGCAATCAGAGTAACCAATGCAGTAACACCGGCAACTAAAAGTCTAATAAATCTTCGCTGATGGTCAAGCAGGTTGGACATTTAAGAAAGCACATGCCAACCGGAGTCCTGATACCATGGCCCAGAAATATTTACAAGCATCATAACAAAAGAGGGTTGATGCAATACCACAACTGGCTGTCCTCTTTTTCGAGGACACAATTATTGAGATTATATTGAGAACACTTTAAGGAAAAATAAGAGGACTTCATAGTAATTTTCTAGGGCCCTGCCAATAGAACATAAGTGACAGGAACACAAGCAAATACCTCATTGGAACCATTGTAAGACTGTTGGTAGCTGGGCTCAGTGGCTTAGCCTGTAATCCCACACCTTTGAGAGGCTGAGGTGAGTGGATTGCCTGAGCCCTCAGGTTCGAGACCCGCCTGGGCAACTTGG
>NW_007257949.1:0-945 GCF_000164805.1 Carlito syrichta | reverse complement strand
AAAAAGCATTACTAGCATATACCAGGACTGAAATATCATCCCAGACCACCGCCCTTAAAAAGGGGGGGGCATCAGGCAAATAGGCCCAATAAGGTGAAATGTGGCCCCTAACTGTATTCACCTGGCAAGCCACCACAGCGAGCATGGCCAGGGACAAGGTATATGGGTCAGATGTGACCCCTCTGCTGTTTCGCACTATGTTTCTGGCTTTAGATGTTAGTGCCTTCAATTGCCCCCAAGTAGGAGGTACGACTTGATGTGTTGCCCTAGAGTGGGCCACGGGGGAGGCACAGTCCCCGGTGAAATGATACACAGCCTATTGAATGGAAGGATCAGGCTTCCCATCAGATCCTCCCTTGGTACTCTGGAGCCGGGGGCCTGTGTAGAGTAGGACAAATTGAATCACGCCGGGTGCCACTGGGGTCCATCTGTATTCCTAGGGAAAACACAAGCACTGCCTTGTCCCCAGATGAGCACCGGATCAGGTCCTTGCCACTGGCCTGTCAAAGGATCCTACCAGCAAACTAAAGCCTCTGCTTTAAGAGAAGGATGCCAAAAGGGTTCTGCAGCTTATACCCCTTCATTATCCAGATTAAGAAAATTAAGAATTAATAATGCATATGCCAATAGTGTATGTGGGAAGGAATGTGTATATTTCCTCTTTTTTAATTTTTGTAATTGTGTTTTGAAGGTTCTATTGGCACACTTCACTATGCCTTGCCCCCGTGGAATATAGGAGATGCTAGTAGTATGAGAAATTTGAAATGTGGAGCAGAATTGGGAAAAGACTTATCAGCATAGGCAGGGCCACTGTCAGTCTTGATAGATTTGGGAATGCCCATAACAGTGAAAGCTGCAAAGCAATGGGCTATAACATATCGAGCCGCTTCGCCTGATTGGACTGAGGCAAAAATAAAAATCAGAGCACGTGTTCACTGTAATGTG
>NW_007257948.1:2282-3321 GCF_000164805.1 Carlito syrichta | reverse complement strand
GAGCTAGATAAGTCAGCTTGCAAGCCAGCAGGCTAGCTGTTCAAGTCAGCTAGTTAAGTGATCAAGCTTGCCTGATGACTAGGTAGGTAGCTAGCCAATTAAGTTTGCTGGCTAGCCAGTTTGCTAGCTTAAATCAGTTAGGTAAGTCAGTTGGTCAGTCTGGTGGCTAGATAGGTAGCTATTTAAGGCAACTGTGTAGCCAGCTGACTTGCAGGTTAAGTCAGCTAGTTAAGTCACCTGATAACCAGATGGCTAGCTAGTTAAGTCAGCTCATTAAGTCAGTTGGCTATCAAGCTGGTTAGCTAGGTAAAAAGTAAGTTAGGTCAGATGGCTATTCATCAGGCTAGCTTGTTATTTCAGTTAGTAAAGTGAGCTGGCTAGCTAGGAAGCTAGCTATATAAGTCAGCTAGTCATATCAGTTAGTTAGCTAGTTAAGTCAGCTAGTTAAGTCAACTGACTAGCTAGATATCTAGTTAGGTAGCTAGCTATTTAAGTCAGCTAGCTATGACAACTGGCTAGCTAAGTAGCAAGCTGGTTAAGTCAGTTAGCTAAGTCAAGTTTCTAGCTTGTTAAATCAGTGAATTAAGTCAGTTGCCTCACCTGCTGCCTAGTTAGCTAGTTAAATCAGCTGGCTAACCAGTTAGTTAGTTAGTTAAACAACCTAGTTAAGTCAGCTCACTAGCAAGCTGGCTAGCTAGGTAGCTAGGCAGTTATTTCAGCCTGATAGACAGCTTCCTAGCTAGTTATGTCACCTAGATAAGTCAGCTGACTTGACAGTTGACAAGCTATGTAACTAGATAATTAGGTCAGTTGTGTAGGATGCTGGCTACCTAGCTAAGTCAACTGACTAGCCAGCTGGCTACCTATTTAGCAAGCTAGATAATTCAGCTGATTAGCAATCATGCAAGCTATATAAGTCAGCTAGTTAAGTCAGGTGGCTAGCCAGATGACTAGCTAGGCAATGAGATAGCTGGTTAGTCAGATTGCCAGCTAAATAAGTCAGCTAGTTAATTCAGCTGTCTAGCCAGCTAGCTAGTTA
>NW_007257948.1:0-1028 GCF_000164805.1 Carlito syrichta | reverse complement strand
TTATGTAAGCTAGATAAGTCAGCTAGCTTATTCACCTGTCTAGCTAGTTAGCTAGCTAGTTAAAGTCTGCTGGCTAGCCAGCTGACTACTTTGTTACGTCAGCTAGTTAAGTCAACAGACTAGCCTGCTGGCTGGGTAGGTAGCTAGGAACTTGTCAGCTGACTAGTTAGCTGGCTAGTTTTTAATTAGCTAGTTAACTCAGATGGTATGACAGCATACTAGCTAGGTAGCTTGCCAGTTAAGTCAGCTTGCAAGACAGCCTGCAAGCAAGATAAGTCACCTAGTTAATTCAGCTGGATAGCCAGCTGGCTAGTTATGTAGCAAGCTAGTTAATTCAACTGGCTAGAAAGCAGGTCAGCAAGTTAAAACTGCTAATTAATTCAGCTGGCTAGCCCGCTGGCTAGCTCAGTAGTGACCTAGTAAAGCCAGTTGGTTAGCCAGCTGACTAGCTAATTAAGTCAGCTAGCTAAGAAAGCTGACTATCCAGATGGCTAGAGAACTAGAGTGCTAGTTAAGTCAGCTGTCTAGCCAGCAGCATAACTAGTTAAGACAGCTAGTTTATTCACCTGACTGGTCAGTTGCCTAGTACGTTAATCATCTAGTTGATTAATCAGCTGGCTAACAAGCTGGTTAGCAAATTAAAGTACCTCGTTAAGTCAGTTGGCTAGCCAGCTCGCTAGCTAGTTAAAAAGTTAGTTAATTCAAATGGCTAGGCAGGTGTCTGGCTAGTTATTTCAGCTAGTAAAGTCAACTGGCTGGCTAGGTAGCCAGCTGGTAAGTCAGCTAGCTAGCTAGCTAAGGCAGCTAGTTAAGTTGGCTAGCTAGCTAGCTAGCTAGCTAGGATGGTAGCTAGTTGTTTCAGTTATTAAAGTCAGCTGGTTTGCTAGGTAGCTAGAAAGTTGTCAGCTAGTTACATCAGCTGTCTAGCTAGCTAAGTCAGTTAGTTAAGTCAGCTGGCTAGACACCTGCCTAGCTGGGTAACTAGCTAGTTGAGACAGCTGCCTAACTAGCTGGCTATCTAGTTAAGA
>NW_007257947.1:2175-3734 GCF_000164805.1 Carlito syrichta | reverse complement strand
TACTAGCTGACTTAACTAGCTAGCCTGAGGGCTAGCCAGCTGACTTAATTAGCTAACTACTTACCTAGACGGGGGCTATCCAGTTGACTTAACTTGCTGACTTAGCAAGATAGACAGCTGGCTAACTTGCTGACTTAACTATCTGGCTACTTAGCTAGTCAGATGGATAGCCACTTGAATTAACAAGCTGACTTAAGCAGTTAACAGCTGGCTAGCCATCTGACTGAACTAGGTGACTTAAATCGTTAGCCAGCTGGCTAGCCAGCTGACTTAACTAGCTGACATCACTAGATAGCCAAGTGGTTAGCCAGCTTAATTGACTAGCTAGCTAGCTACGTATGATGATGGCTTGCCAGCTAACAACTAGCTGACGTAAAGAAGTAGACAGCTGTCTAGTCAGCATATTTATCTAGCTAGCTCTCCTGCTGGGCAGCTGGCTGGCCAGCTGACTTAACTAACTGACTTAACTAGCTAGGCTGCTGACTTAACTAGCTGAGTTAACTAGGTAGCTACCTACCAAGCAAACTGACATGACTAGCTATTTAACTAACTAGTTACATAGCTAGCTATCATATAGCTAGTTTACTTAACTAGGTGACTTAACTAGCTACCTCACTGACATATCTGACTGACTTAACTAGATTGCTTTCTAGCTAGCCTGCTGACTTAAGTAGCTGAAAAATCTAGCTTGCCAGATGGCTGCATATCTGACTTAACAAGCTTTTTAACTAGTGAGCCAGATGGCTTGAGAAGTAACTTAATGTGCTGACTAACTACCCAGCTGGTTAGCCAGCTGAGTAAACTAGCTAACTCAAGTAGCTGGCCAGCTGGAGAGCCAGCTGACATAATTACCTAGCTACGCCAGCAGACCAGCCAGCTGACTTAACTAGCTGACTTAATGAAATAGTCAGCTGGCTAGCCATTAAACTTTACTAGTTATCTACCTAGCTAGACAGCTGGATAACCAGCTGACTTAACTAGCTGATATAAATAGCCTAATGTCTAGCCAAATGACTTAACTAGCTACCTACCTACATAGCCCTCTGACTTGCCAGCTGACTTAACAACATAACTACCTAGCTAACCAGCTGACCAGCGAGATGACTTAATTAGGTTATTTGAGTAGCTTGCCAGCAGGCTACCCAGCTGACTTAACTGGATAGCTACCCTCATAGGCAGCTGGATAACCAGCTGATTTAACTAACTCACTTAACCAGCTAGCCAACTGACTTAACTAGCTGACTTAACTAGCTAGCTACCTAGTTCTCCAGCTAAGTTAACTAGTTGATTTAACTATCTAGCAACCTAGCTAGCCAGTTGGCTGTTCAACTGACTTAACTATCAGACTTTTTAAGTAGCCAGTTGGGTGGTCAGCTGAATTAACTAGCAGACTTAACCAGCTAGCCGTCTAACTAGCCAGCTCACTTAACTAGCTAGCTACCTAGCCAACCAGCTGGAAAGCCAGCTGGATTATGTAGGTGATTTAACTAGCTAGCCAACTGGCTAGCCAGCTGACTTAATCCTCTTACTACCTAGCCAGCCAGTTGGCTAGCCATCTG
>NW_007257947.1:0-810 GCF_000164805.1 Carlito syrichta | reverse complement strand
TACAGCTGACTTAACTCGTTAGCTAACTAGCTAACTAGCCTACTAAACCAGCTGACTCAATCCATTTCCTAACTTGCTAGCTAGCTGACTCAACCAGCTGACTTAATATGTTAGTTAATTAGTTAACTACCTGACTCAACCTGCTAATTTAACCCATTAGTTAATTAGCTAGCTAGCTGTCTTAACCAGCTGACTAAATTAGAAAACTGATTTAACTTGCTGACTTAACTGGCAGACTGAACTAGTTAGCTAGCAAACTTAACTACATGAATTAAATAGTTAGCTAGCTATTTAACTAGCTGAATAGCTTGCTGACTTAATTCATTAGCTAACTAATCAGGAAGCAGACTTAAGGAGCTGACGTAAATAGTTAGCTAACAAGTGAGCTAGCTGATTTAGCTAGCTGAATAACTAGCTAGCTGTTTAGCTAGCTGTTTAGCTAGGTGACTTAGCTAACTGACATAACTAGTTGGCTAACGAGATAGCTAGCTGACTTAAACAAGTTGGTTAATGAGTTAACTGGTTTAACTAGTTGGCAAATGAGATAACAAGCTGAATTAACTAGGCAGTTCACGAGTTAACTAGGTGACCTTGCTTGTTGGCTGACGAGTTGGCCGACAATTTAGATGGTTTAATACTGACTATTTTGCTGACCTGTTGGCCTGTAAGTGAGTCAACAAGTTATTTGACCTGTTGGCTGTCGAGCGAACCAACTAGTTTGCTGAATGGTTGGCAGGCGAATGATCCAAATATTTAGCTAACCTGATGGAAAGTGAGTGAGCCCACTAGTTAGGTGACCAACTAGCTGAG
>NW_007257946.1:5915-8844 GCF_000164805.1 Carlito syrichta | reverse complement strand
GTTGCCTCCTGAGGAGCTACTAAGCCTCTCTGCCTGTGATTTCTAACCACCTGGTAAATTTTACTAATAGAAGTTATGATTAAAGACACAGAACTCTTGCTATTATTACTACTCTTGCTGCTGAGTTTGTTGAATGCTTATTAATGAATATATTTTGCTATGAATAAGATGACAATGTAGATGGGTTAATTTTCTTATTAAAGACAAATAAAAACTTAGGGATAATATCAGCCAGAAGATAACTGTTAATGTCCTTTATATATAAAGAGCCCTGACAAATCAATAAGAAAAATATTTAAAACTTTACTACTTATCAATAAAAAACAATGTAAAATTATAACATTTTAACACATAAAATTATAAAAATTTAAAAAAACTTGTTGGTTTGGAGTAAGTTGATGACCTACTGAAGGACATTAAGATTAGCACAAACTTCTAAAAAGCCAATTGGGAATTATGTATTTTAAAACTTTTAAAATAACTAAAACCCTTTGGAGCAACAATTATTCTTTTAGAAATTTATCCTAGGGAAATGACTGGAAATTCAGACAGAGATGTATATACAGGAATGTGAACAAGTTTCAAGTAAATCATACAGTATTATTAACTATAGTCACCATTATACACATTATACATTGAATTCCCAGAGTTTGTTCATTTTATAAGCAAACATTTATATCCTTTAACCAACCTCTCCTCATCTTCCCAATCCCCTAGTCCTTGGCAACCACTGTTCTACTCTCTGTATCTATAAGTTAGTGTTTCACTATATACACAATGGTAATGATGGGTAGTGATGAATGTGTTAATTAATTTGATTGTGATAATCATCATACAATGTACACATATATCAAATCATCATGTTATACATCTTGAATAGATACAATTTTGTCTTTCAATTAAATATTTTTTAAAAGAATGCAGCAAAGCACTTATAATAGAAAAAATGGAAATTTATATTGTTAAAATTATGTTATATGCTATCATGGAAAATACCCATTCATTAAAATGGTGCTTTTATTAAAATTGTGTGATATTCCATTCCCTTTCTAATGTGATAAGTAACAAATATACACAATATTTTATTTAGTATGTCATTTTGTGGGAGAAATAATCATGGATACAGACTGAAGAAATATATCAGATTGGTAGCAGAGGCTCTTTTGGATGGCAGATCATGAGTGATCCTTTATCACTAAAGAAATTTTATCACTACAATGAACAAGAACTCCTAAGGAACACTTTTTTGTTGTTTTTATTTTTTATAATAATCTCTATTTCTCTGCAATAGATATATATTACTTTGAGAATTCAAGAACTGTTAAAGAGTTTAAATCTGGAGGCAAGATGGTCTGAAGGGAAGATTACCAATCTTAGACAACCTCCATATGACTCTCAGTTCAGCTTCTCACTAAGGATGGACCTTGAGAATCCTGCTTCCTCCTCTGTGAACCTCCAGCTGTCAATGTGGATAACAACAGCTACCTCATGCAGTTGTCCTCATTGTTAAATGAGATGATGTATATGAAAAGACCAAGCATCATGGCAGGTACCCTGAGGCTGCTTGGAAATTATTAAGTAACTGATGAACTGAATCTGTAACACAGGGAGCCAGAATGAGAAGATTCCCCTGGGTCCAAAAGGGTTCACTCAGACATGATCAGGTAGGAATCCTGAGCTGGAATCCTAAACCTGCCACCTATTTGCTGTTGGATCTCATGCAAGTTGATTAATCCCTCCAGACTTCCCTCATCTGTGAAACAGAGAATGATAAAAGTACCTACTCCACAGTGTCTTGAGTATCAGTGAGATCAAGCAGAAGTTAGCAAACTAGACCTTGTGTGCCATATCCAGTCCTACCACCTGTTTCTGCAAATTACATTGTATCGGAACACAGGCATGCCCATTTGTTTACTTATTGTCTATGGGCACACTTGAGTTGGTTCAACAGTGATCCTGTGGTCCACAAAACCTAAAATATTTACTATCTGGCTCTTTACAGCAGAAGTTTGCTGACCCCTGAGATAATACATAGAAACTACCTAGAAAAGTGCCTGTCACTCAAAAGATAACTGCTGTTACATTATCATAATTACCATTATTATTGACTGATTCCTCTGCTTAGAGGCAATTCTGAAAAATCACGTAGTCCAACCCTATTTTCATTAGTATTAAACCTAATTAATCCCAGATGGATGAGTCATTCTTGCTGAGTCATGCTCTAAAAATTGCCAGAGCAAGAGCTCCTAAGGAACCCTCTGTAATCCATCCCAATGTATCAGTCATCACCTTTAGGAAAATGTTTTATCTCCTAGCCTTCCCTTTCACTATTGTTTCAATGCATGTTCTACTCCTAGTCAAGAAAAAGAAGTTTCTGGTATGAAGTTTCTGTACCACAACTTCTCTTGCCTTAAGAACAGTGGGTAGTCACTTCACAATTCCTTCCCAGACTGCCATTTCACCTTAATTCCCTTCTGCTATTACTCATGTAACCACTAGAGGTAGGCATCCTGGGATTTAGAAACTCAGTTATTGTAGACACGGAGAAAGGCAGGGAGAAAGAAAACTGACCTCACTACAGAGTTGATCCATGTAACGTCTGAAAAGGGGCTGCACTTTCTGGCTAGGTTTAGAAGATATCGTGACCTGATGAGGCCCAATCCAAAATTTGAGATGAAATCAGGGGAGCCCAGGCAACAGGCAGACCCAAAGCGAGCACAGGCAGATGGCAATGACATTGGCTGTGAATCTGTCCATTCAGCACTCAAATGCCTGCTAGGGGAACTGAGGCAGAAGGTTCTTTATCTGGACTGGAACAATGTGGTGAAGTAGACAGAGTCTATCCTAGGAGTCTGTGAATGCCCAGGCTCAGGGCAGTTTACTCAGACACCAAATCTCAGCCCAGTTGGGGCAGAGATGAGTGAGATGT
>NW_007257946.1:0-5264 GCF_000164805.1 Carlito syrichta | reverse complement strand
GAAGCTGTCATTAGTGAATGAAATAGTTTCTGTAGTGACTTTGAGCACATCTACTCTATCTACAGTTATATTCATGTAAGAATGGCAGCCCAGTATTGCTAGTTTGTTTCAAGAGAAGCCCCAAATCTCAATTTTTAAGCACTGTAAACTAATTCTACATCTCAAAAAATGCTCTGCAAACCAAAAAATATGCTTCTACCAGCTAAATTTGGCCCAGATGCTACAAGTTTGGATCCTTTATGTATTACTGTTTCTCATTCCTTACTGTGCATGCAATCACCTAGATCCCCTAGAGCAAAGCTCTAGAACACAGCTACTCGGTGTATGGTTTATAAACAGGCAGAAACAGCATGACTCAGGAGTTTATTAGAAATACATATTCTTGGACCTCACTCCAGAAATGACTGAATCAAAACTTCTGTAGTTGAGGCTTGGGAAACTGCATTTTAAACTGTTTTATAGATGATTCTCACGCACATTCAAGTTTCAAAAACACTGTCCTAAATGTCTTGGTGCCCAATGAAATTTCTTGAGGAACTTTAAAAATACTGATGTGTGGTGACTTTTCCAGTTGATCTAGGGTGGAGCAGGGTACCAGGATATTTAAAACTTCCTAGTTGGCTCTAATATGCAACTAAGGATGAAGTTTGTGTCAAATCCTTCTGTATATTTTGTCCAAATTGGAAAAATAGGAACACACTTCTTGCATAGAAGAGGTGATTTCAGCTAAAGTCTAGGAATTGGAATTGTAGTACTGGAAGGCTGTTGTGCCTGTATAGTAGTAGTTCATATGCCTAGGAGAAAATGGCAAGAGGCGAACTGGGGTAGGGGCCCTGAATCTATCCCAGGTTCAAGAAATCAACACTGCTGTTTTCCTTGGTGGCTTCCCACAAACAAGACCCTGCCAGGAAATGAAGCCACCACCACACTTGACCACTTGGAAGAAGATAACCAACCAGTGCCTTGGAGTGGCCAATGGCCAAAGTAACTGATTCACAAATGGCCCATCTGGTCAGGCATAGAGACCTGGCTTTAGTGTCTTGCCAGGTTGTGTAGTTAAAATTCAGGCCACTCTGTTATCTGGTTTAATAAGGTAATTAGTGACTAGTTACTTGTCCTAAATAGCAGTAATAACCCAGTGGGGAATGACTATCCAACTTCCTTGCCGGAATGATGCCCCAAAGCTGTGTTCTCTAAAGACCAACTGAGCATGGGAGAAAGTGGGACTAGTCCAAGGCTTCAGAACACAGAGAAAAGAACCAATATCAGAATCCCAGAGGAAGGTGGCCTTGTTTCCAGTGGCAGAGTGTGGACCAAAGGAACACAGCAATAGAACTGTTAGGTCCATCAAGCAGACAAAGAGAAGGAATTGCAGGTAATCAGCAACAGAGAGGAAGCAAAACAAAACAAGTGGGTTCTGGAGGCAGAATCTGGAAAACATCCCAGAGGACCATAGGATGCAGGTGGATGCATTCGTTGATGGGCTGCCTGTGGCTGAGTTGATAGGCTGGAAAGGGGATATTGAGGGCAGGAAGCCTGATTGGACAACATTCCTTATTACTCCCTTCTATATCTGTCAGTTGGTCAACCAATATTTATTAAGCCCCTGTTATGGGCCAGATGATAGGTGGAGTTGGACTGAGATTTTTCTATTTCATTGATGAATAGTTTTAACTTGAACAAGCATTTTCTAAATATTGCAAATATTCATTGAGGACCTTTTGTTATCCGGGTATTGTATTTAACACTAGGGATACAATAGTGGAAAACAGACGCTGCAGTTACTGACCTTATGGAGATTACATAGTAGTAAGTGGCGGCAAATAATAAACAAAAGAACAATATAAATAAATACATTTTAGTGGTATGAGGAGAAGTTCTAGGGTACTAATGAGATAACTTTTCTTAAACTTTTATTTCAGGGATGTGAAAAAGTTTCCCTGAAGAAGTGAAACTTGAGTTGATTTGTGAAGAGAAAATAAGAGTTAATTAAGCCAAAGTTATGGTGAACTACCAGAAAAGGGAACAGAATGTGTAAAGACCCAGAGGCAGGAGGAACATGCTACTTTCAAGAAGTGGAAACAAGGCTGATATGGCTGAAACATAATGAATATCAAGAAGGTACCGGTTCTTGCCATATCTGGCATGCGATATGAAGGACCTGGAGTTTTATTTAAAAGTAATGAGATACCAGTCGGTCTTGGTAGCTCAGCCAGTATTTGGGAGGCTGAGGCAAGTGGATTGTCTGAGCCCATGGGTTTGAGACCAGTCCGGGCAACTTGTTGTGATCTCATCTCTACAATTAACCAAAAATTAGCTGGACATGGTAACTCATACCTGTAGTTCCAGCTACCTGGAAAACTGATACAGAAGGACCACCGGAGTCTAGCAAGTCAATGCTGGGGTGACTGTGAGCATACCATTGCACTCCAGCCTGGGCGATGGAGTGAGACTCCAACTAAAAAAAAAAAAGGTAATGAGATACCAATTAAAAGTTTTAAAGTGGTTGGGCACAGTGGTGCATGCCTATAATCTCAGCAGTTTTGGAGACTGAGGCAAGAGGATTGCTTGAGACCAGGAATTCAAACCAGCATAGGCAATACAGAGAGACTTCATCTCTACAAAAAATAAAAAATTATCTGGGCATGGTGGCATGTGCCTGTAGTTCCAGCTGCTTGAGAGGCTGAGACAGGATAGCCTGAGCCCAGTAGATTGAGGCTGCAATACACCATGATCATGCCACTTCACTGCAGCCTGAACAATAGTTTGAGACTCAACCACCACGCCTCCCAAAAAACTTTAAAGCAAACAAAAATGCCTGATGAATGAAGCTGGACTTGTTCTTCAGACTGTAAGACAATAATGATTCCAATGGCATCCCCGATGAAAGGATTTTTGCCTGAACTCAAATTCTCATCTGATCAGGAGTCTAAGACTTCCAAGTAAAGAAAGCTGGCATTTCTTAGCAATGCCCTGAGCTAGCAATTAAATTCAGATGCTTAGCATCTGATCCCCAAATGTTTACAGGGCCCATGTTCCTTCTGATCCTCCTACTCAAGAGTCACAGGATCAAGTAATGCTGCTGAGTTCATCTGAGCTCTTTGTCACGCTTGACTATGGCATAGTCATCCAGGCTACTGTGTGGAGAATGGATTGAGGAGGGAGGGTCCAGATTAAATACACATGAATGTGCTCTCTGCAAATATTTGTATATTACAATAGTCAGAGTAGATTCAGAATCTCCTTAATGTGCTCTCTATGTATATTTGAATACAGGTTAGTGGGAGAGTTGACTTCTACCCAGCATCATCTCTTCAGTGTGCTCTCTTTTTATATATATTGGTATAACTAGAATGGTTAGATTGAAGTTATTTGGCATTCTTTCTCTCTCTCTCCAGATAAGTAGAGATACATATTTAGATATATCTACATATCTACATATAGACAGCTATCTATATCCAATTATGCTATTATGTGATTATTTTAGTAGACAAATATATGGAAAATTGTTTTTTCCATATATTTGTTTACTAGAATAACAACAGATTACACACACACACACACACACACACACACACACATTCTAATAGTCAGACCACTTTCTCTCAGTCTAGGACCTGGGATCTGGATCTAGGATCAAAGATCTCCGTAGTGTGTACTTTCTACATATTTGTATACTAGAATGGTTGAATTTTATGCAACATCTCTTCAGTGTGTTCTTTCTATAATTTGTTTCCTAAAATAACCATAGAATAATGAAACGATGAATAAAAGTATGTCCTTAAACATAAACTCCAATTTGGGTTCCCAAAGAGTCTAATTCTCAGTGGATGGGTGGATAAGAGAATGCTGAAGAATGGGTAGATTCCAATGTGGAAAGGCATCTGGAGACCAAAAACTACAGAATTGGTGGCATTCATCATTTATAAGTTCAAATGGAATATTAGTCAAGTTATGGCAAAAATTAAATCTAATAAACTACCTGTTGGAGCTTGCAGCAACCTAGCCCAAATGCAGAAGGCCTTCTTAGCATTCTTTCTTGAAGAAGGCCTAGACAAGACTACATTCTTATAACTAAAGAAAGTAGTTAACTTTCTGTCTTAAAAGAGGTCTTCTGTGAGAAAGTGGATGAACTGTTGGAAATTGCCAGACATGGAGTTGTTTTAGAAAAAACTGGTTTCTACAACCAGGCTAGAGGCATTGACCTCCACCATTTAAAGGTGGACTGAATAAGCCAAGTTTAGAAAGGGAAGCTGCTGGAACGTAGACAATAGGGACTAGACTGCCCTGAACCCTTTTTATCTAGAGGAGGTTTTTAACTCACATTGTCAGGATGGAAAAGTGGGAACTAAACCACTAGGTACTCCTTAACGTGCTCTATAGTGTTGTTCATGGCCAGCCTCTCTCCATCTCTACCTTGTACCAGTTCCCAAATCTCCAGATCACTCCCTCTTCTCCATGCCTGGAACATAGCAAATTCATTCTCATCTCAAATATTTTGCACTTGCTGTCTCCTTTACTTGAAATTCTTCTTCCCTGGATTTTTGTATCACATTTCCTTTCTAATTACTCAAATCTCATCCCAAATATCACCTCTACTGAGGGGTTTTCCCTGGTTGTCCTAGTATCTTCTCACATTAGCCCATTTTATCCCCTTCATAGTACTCATTATTACTTGCAATGACTTGCAGTGCATAGGTGCTTATTTATTTGCTTATTGTATCTTCATCCCAATAAAGATGTAAACTTCAGGAGGGCAGGGTTATCTGTATCTAGAAAATATGTCTGGAATTATGGTAGCTGTTGATTAACTACTTGAGTGAATAAGTAAAGCATTAGACCTGTAGAAGTGGTCAGAAAACAAAAACAAGGTCTAAAAGGAAGGGTTGCCACTGAAAATTAAGAATAAGTAGAAGGAAAAAGGAGGAAGAAGAGAGAACAAAGAAGAAGAAAGATCAAAGGTTTTTGGCAGCTGAGCCTAGAACATTTTTCAAAGACATCAAGTTCAGAAAAAGAAGCTCTAAGAGTGCCAGACTGGTTTCAAAACTAACCTCATCTACTATATTGTGCCCGCAATGGCAAGACAAATCTCATGACTCAGTTTCTCCATCTATAAATGGGATAAAAGACCCACCCTGCAGGATTATTGAGACAATTAACTGAGTCAATATGTATCATGTGCTTACAACAGTGCCTGGCACATAATAAGAGTGCTATATAAGTTTCATTAAACAAAAGTAAAACTTTTTTTTTGACGTTTCCCA
>NW_007257945.1:945656-970751 GCF_000164805.1 Carlito syrichta | reverse complement strand
TATATATATATATATATATATATATATATATATATATATATATATATATATATATATATATATATATATATATAAATACAGTTAGTCATTTGCCTAATAGGAATGGATAGTGTGTACTGCAGTTATCAGTCCTTATTATATCTCACAGCCTTAAAATACTTAAAGTTTTAAGAATTTGAGCTCCACAAACTCAAAGTAATTCCCTAAGCACATCTTGATTTAATTTTTCTCCATGCTGTAATAGTGAATAGCATTAACATTTTCACATTATATTTAGCTTGATGGAAAACTGTCAAAAATAGTCATCAAAGATAGTTTGTCTAATTAACCTTTTTCTGTATGATTTAATTGTGAAAGTGGCAGAAAGTACTACAGAATATAACATGCCCAGAGAATTAATTAGAAACATGTCACAAAGGAAGATTTGGCATATGTATTAGTTTCTCTTGCTGCTGTAACAAATTGCCACAAATTTAGCAGCTCAAAACAATATCCATTTGTTTCACAGATCTGTAGAACAGAAGTCTGGCATGGCATAGCTGGATTATCTGCTTAAGGTCTCCCAAAGCCAAAATTAAGGTGTTGGGAGGGCTGCATTCCTTTCTGGAATTGGGAAGAATCTGTGTCCAAGCTGTATTCATCATGCCTTTTTATTTTCTGGATTTCTGAGACTTTGACATCTGGGACATTGATGGCCCTGGGGTGCCTCTCAGGGCTAGCCAGTTCCCAGGAATAGCAAATGACATGCTGCAAGTGTACCTTTCTTATGCAAATTAACAAATCTAGAACCCATACCCTAACCCCTTCATTTATCAGACTCTCACACTCTAGGTCTCTGTCCACCTGCCCTAATCACCGTAGGACCAGGTACCAGGTACCCAGGGATAAACCCTATGCTCCGGAGCCCTGTGGGATTTTTCAAATTAGCCAATTCTAAACCTGCTTACCCTGCCTCACCCATTCCTTCCCGTGGGAGCCACACTGAGGGCCCTTGTCTCCTGACCAATCCTGATGCTTCCCCCTGTCCCCCTCTGCTTTAAAAAAATATATATATTTTTTGAGTTGGAGTCTCACTCCGTTGCCCAGACTGGAGTGCAGTGGCCACTCCTGGCCACCGCAGCCTCAACCTGCTGGGCTCCAGCGATCCTTCTGCCTCAGCCTTCCAAGTAGCTGGAACTACAGGCATGCACTACCACGCCTGGCTAATTTGTGATTTATTGTAGAGATGAGGTCTCACCAAGTTGCCCAGGTGGGTCTCGAACCTGCGAGCTCAGGCAATCCACTCACCTCAGCCTCCCAAAGCACTGGGATTACAGGCTGAGCCACCAAGCCCGGCAAAAAAAAATTTTTAAATAAAAAATTTTTAGCCTTTATTTATTTTTATTTTATTTTATTTTATTTTTGAGGAGTTCAGTGCCATGCTTAATGGCCACCCCAGCGTTGACCTGCTGGGCTCCGGCAATCCTTCCACCTCCTCAGCCTTCGGAGTAACTGGAACTACAGGCATGTGCTACCATGCCTGGCTATTTTTTGTAGAGACGAAGTGTCTCCAAGTTGCCCGGGCTGGTCTCGAACCTACGGTGTCAGGCAATCCACTCACCTTGGCCTTCCGAAGTGCTAGGATTACAGGCTGAGCCATCAAGCCCAGTTTTTTTTTTTAACCAGGGGAGAGCATGAACGCAGTCCCCCATACCACAAATTATGCAATCAAGTTTCCCACATTTGGGGAAATCGCAGGGGTCAGCCTATCTGGAGTGCAATGGATAAGCCTCACCCTGGGAAAACCACCTTCCTGATTGTGGTATCTCTCCTGCCAGATAAGTATTCCTCTGCTGCTTTTAAGGGGAAATGTGATTATTTAGGGTCTACTTGAATAATTCAAAACAATCTTCCTAATTTAAGGTCAGCTGGCTAGAAATCTTAATTAGATTTGCAACATTCATTTACCATGTAATGTAATATAACCATGGGAGTAATACCAGGGAACAAAAATCATGCAGGCCAAAATTCTACCTACCATAGCATTTTAGAACTTAAATAAGAAAAGAAATTTCTTATTTAAGAAATTTAAGAAAAGAATGACTTCAGAATTTGAGAATGCATCACTAGAGGTTGTAATTTTTAAAAAAATCTGTTCACATTACTGATGGCAGTCTTATTTTTTTAGAGAGGGGAATCTTACTATGCTGCCCAGGCCAGTCTTGAACTCCCGGGCTCAAGTGATCCTCTGAGTAGCTGGGACTACACCTGTGTGCTATTGTGTCTGGCTTACTGGCTGCAGTCTTTGAGTTTCTCTGCTTAGAATATCTGTGATTAAGATGGCTTTAGAAGGATATGACTGAAAGTATTACTGTGTCAGAAATTGACCGGTTAGGTATGAGTCTAATTTTGCTCCTATCATGCATAAGGGCAAGATACTAAACTTGCTTGACACTTAGACTGTGCTCTCTGCAATTTGAAATTCCTTATATTTTTCTAAGGGGAAAGCTTAGATGTTTCTGTGTCCCTTCATACACATTTACCCCCATAGGACTCTTCAATACTCATCATATTTTTCCATCGTAGTACCTGTGCATTGACTTTTTCTATTTATATATTCATTGGAGAAAAAGTTCTGAGGCATAATTTTAAGTAATAATTTAGAAGATCTAACTTACATTGTGAGGTATGTGAACACAGTTCAAAATGAAGGCATTTTAATGTTACTTTATATTTATTTTCTTTTATTCTGTGCAATTAATACTGGACCAACTAATGCAAGTGTAAAACAACATATGGAAAACATTTTCCAAGATCATTTTGTCCCATTACCTGGGGGGCTTTTTGAGGTGGTTGCAAATGTGTTCTTGTCCTGTAAATGCTTTTCCTTCATTTTCTCTCACTTCCTCTAAGCCCATGTTCTTATGCCCTTTCACTTTCTTTCTTTGTCATTTAAAATGTTTTCTTATGTCTGGGTTTTACTTTTCTCATCTTTTTTTGGGGGGATGGGGGAGAGGAGTTCTCACTCTGTTGCCCAGACTGGAGTACAGTGGCATAATTATGATGATCACGGCTCACAGCAACCTTGACCTGAGCTCAGGAGATCCTTCTGCCTCAGCCTCTGAGTAGCTGGGATTACAGGTGCATGTCACCACGCCTGGCTAAATTTTTTTTTTTTTTTTTTTGTAGGGACGAGGTCTTGCTTTGTTGCCCAGGCTAGTCTCAGACTCCTGGGCTCAAGCAATCCAGCTGCCTTGGTCTCCCCAAGTGCTGGGATTACAGGCTTGAGCTACTGTGTCTGGCCCTTCTCCCATCTTCATTTTATATTTATTCCTCTGTGTGCATGTCATACTTCTGCTTTGTGAATTTCATAGTTATGTGATTTCATCACTCATTTTGTTTATCTTAGTTTCTCAATTTCCGTGGGTTGTCTTTTCATTTTCTTTTCATTGTGTTTTTCCAATAAGCATTGTTACCTTATATCATCTGCTCCTCAAACACAGAATTTTTCTCCAAAGCAGATCTATGCTATCACTTCTTTTGGCAAATAAATCTACAGTGCCTGCTGAAGTTTATGACTAATGAGGTAAGAGAAGTAATATTCATGATAATAATTGGCTATATGAACTTGGGTTTAGATTTAGGGTCTTCCTCATTTAATCGCATTACTCAAGTTTTATCTTTAATTTTCAGATTTCAGAATATTACAGATTAGAATAACATGATGAGAACAGATAACCACCCAGAGGTTAAGTGTTTTCAATTTCTTGCCCAAACAGGAGGGCATGGCAGCCTTATGAGTTGGCACAGGTTCAGAGGCATGCTTCTCATGTTTTTCATGCCTTTATAAAAGAAGTTCAGAGTTGCTCCAGCCCTAACTCATATGCCAAGAGTTCTGAATTTATCCCTGTAGGGTACACTGTGGTTAGTACACTATGTGCTTAATGAGTCTCTGTTTGAGGATAAAACTTGACTCTGAGTGCCTTCAAATCTGAACTGTCATTATTTTCCCAATGTAAGTTAGATTTACCATGCCTTGCCATTTGCTCAGTGTGTTGCTCTGTTGCTGCTTTAACTCATGGAAAGATTGGTGGAGTTTTCATTTGGTTGTGGTAGTTTCATTAAAATTCAAGGTTGGCTTTTGCAAAAGCATTTGGCTTTCAAGGTCTGGCCTTTGAAAACTACTAGAATCTTGTGTAAGGCTTTTAAGAAAAATATTTTGTGAGTGTCAAGTCCAGTTTTGTTTTGTTTTTAGACTGCCACTATCATGGGAAATCTGGGCAAATGAATCAATTCCCTGTTTTCAGAGTTTAAGCAGTGACATACATAATACAAATGAGTGGCGTTTTGCCTGTTAGAATCTTTCCACGATTTTTTCTTGATACAAATATTAAACAACAATAACAACCAACAGCAAGACATTACTTCCCTATTTAATCAAATGATTCAGTTCACTACTTTGTCTCCTGGTTATCCAGGGCTTTTCTTCCTGTGCCCTTATGATAATCAGGTGGGATAACTGATATGATACAAGGAAGCTCCCGTAATTGTGTTTGGAAGATACTTTTCTTTAAGAGTTATACAGTATCATACTGTCTATGCTGTCTGTGTTAGGCTAAAGATCAGGATTACTAACTCAATGTATTATATTCCTATTTTTCCCTTTTCATACTCTAAAACTTACAGTACGTTGAGGCACTGAAGATTTATATATATGTGTATACATATGTGTATATCTATACACATATTTATATGCACACACATATATTTATATATTTTCCACAGTGTGAAAAGAAATAAAAAATATAATGTAACAGGAAAGATTTAAGCTAAAAATAAAGTAGAATTTTTTGAACACTGAGATTGTTAAGGGATTTAGCATTGATTAAGAGTCCACTTGGTACTTAAACTACGTATATCACCTTATTTAATTCTGCTAGCTGTCACATGAGGGAGGAATCTTACTCTTCATTTTATAGATTAAATGGAGACTCAGAGGATTAGAAGTAATTAAGAGGAGAGGAATCCAGGATTCAACACCAGGTCTTTCTTTCTCCAAGGCTTATGCTCTTTTTAGCACAGTGGCTGGAATGGTTTTTGTTACTTTTTTCCTCCCTGAAGTTCTTTAAATTATTATTCACAGTACTGCAGGATCATTTAATTGAAGTTTGGAGGTAAACATCATGGAATGAGGACTCTCCTAGGTGCCAGGAGATCTGGGGTCTTGAGCCGGGCCCAGTTTCTACATGTGAAAGTACAGATAAGGCTGGGTTCAGTGGCTCTGCCTGTAATCCTAGCACTTTGGGAGGCCAAGGCAAAGGCATTACCTGAGCCCACGGGTTTGAGACCAGCCCAGGCAACTTGGTGAGACCTTGTCTCTACAATAAATCATAAAAATTAGCCGGGCATGGAAGCACGCACCGTGGTTCTGGCTACTTGGAAGGCTGATGTGGAAGGATTGCTGGAGCCCAGCAGGTCAACGCTGGGGTGGCTGTGAGTGTGCCACTGCACTCCAGGCTGGGTAATGGAGTGAGACTCCCCCCCAAAAAAGTACAGATACAACTGCTGGCTTTGTCTGGGCCTCATCAGTTCCAAAGCTGTATTTTGAGGCATGGTATTATTATTGAATAAGAAAGTGTCAGCATCGGTTTTCTTGTGGGCTAAATAGAACACAATTAGGGCTTTCCCACCACTATTCACTTTACTAGATTTCCTACCCCTAGTGAAAAGTGATTATTATTAAAATTCATGAATCAGTTGGGCATGGTGATTTACACCTGTAATCCCAGCATTTGGGGAGACTGAGGTGAGAGGATTGCTTGAGCCCAGCAGTTCAAGATGAGTCTGGGCAACAGTGAGACTCTGTCTCCCCCCGCCAAAAAAAAATTAGCGAAATGTAGTGGTACATGCCTGTGATCCCAGCTACTTAGGGGGCAGAGGCAGGAGGATTGCCTGAGCCCAGGAGACTGAGGCTGTGGTGAGCTGTAATCTGTGATTGTGCCATTGAACTTCAGTCTGGAAAACAGAGTGAGACTCTGGCTCAAAAAAAAGAAAAAGAAAAAGAAAAAGAAAAAATTTATGAATCAAGAAGACATGGGTAGCCAGCATAACTTAAGTAATGCATGTCTTAGTTGTTACTAAATTATTACAACAAGGAAAGAACATAAGTGGCTCCTGACTTGAGGCAAAAAGCAAAAAAAAAAAAAGGAAAAGAAAAAAGAAAAGTCATAATTTTTTAATTCAAGCCAGAATTATAGGTCTTGCTGCTAGACAGTTCCTTATGAAATAATCTGCCCCAGTCCCACTTTTGGGCAGGCAAGATACAAATTCCTACTTTATTGGGGAAAAAGAAAAAAAAAACAAACAGTTGCTGAGAGGTTACATAACTTGCCCAAGTTGAAGAAGGGTCCCACAAACAGGGAGTTGGGAGTAAAGTCACCTCCAAGTACAATATTATTTTTATTGCAAAACACCAAAGCAATTCCTGGCTTTGGAGATGACTCTTTTTCTATGGGATCACCTAATTTTGTATTCTCCAACTTGGGAATGCTCTCTCTCCTAGCCTCCCAAGTCAACCACTGTGGTTAATCTATGAATGATAACTAAGACTCTTTGAAGTAGAAGGACCTTATAAAATAGTTTCCTTTAACAGATCCTAAAACACCTGCATTGCATATGCTGACTCTGGATCACTGCATCCAGAACACCTGGGTAATTCCCCCGCTTTCAGAACCAGGTTGCTCATTGCTTTTCTCTGAAGTAAGCGGTGAATATGGCAGATCTTTCCAACAAAACTTCCTTCAGAGGCTTCTGTTTTTACTTCAGGTGTTCAGAGTCTGCTACCTTATTTATCATTCAACAAATTAAAATGTGAAGATATTTCACATGTCTCTGGTTATACCTAATGTGTGTATATCCATGCACCATTCCAACACTCAATGTTGCTTCACACTGGATTGATTCTCATGACTTCTTGATAGCTGTGTTTTAGGACCTCTGTGGAGAGGATCTGTGCATCAGATTAAGATTTAGACTTAATTTTTGGCCTCTGTCAATCCTGTGAGGGATGATTTTGTGACGTCAATAATGGACAACTGAGAGATGCAGATAACAACTTGCTAGTGATAGTGATCAGTGTGGACAGCAACTTTGATTAGATTTATTTATTTATTTATTTATTTATTTTTGAGTAAGAGTCTCACTCTGTTGCCCAGGCTGGAGTGCAGGGGCATGCTGGGCTCAGGTGATCCTTCTGCCT
Source organism: Carlito syrichta (assembly GCF_000164805.1). Taxonomy (NCBI): domain Eukaryota; kingdom Metazoa; phylum Chordata; class Mammalia; order Primates; family Tarsiidae; genus Carlito; species Carlito syrichta. The sequence continues at coordinate 963,514 of NW_007257945.1, read as the reverse complement.
CAGCCTTCCAAGTAGCTGGAACCACAGGTGTGCCATCATACCTGGTTATTTTATTTATTTATTGTGGAGATGAGGTCTTGCCAAGTTGCCCAGGCTGATCTCGAACCCTGGACTCAGGCAATCCTCTTGCCTCCACCTCCCAAAGCTCTGGGATTACAGACGTGAGACACTGTACCTGACGGATTAGTTTTTAGTTTTTTTTTGTTGTTGTTGTTGTTGAAATGGGTCTCATGTTTTGAATGCCTCATGAACTTTCAGAGGGGTACCGGGGATTTATATCTTCAAATGCTATTGAATATTGGCACAGTCGCCTGAAATATGATAGGAATAGGCTAAAATTTTCATTTCCCTGCTTGGTTCTAACCATAGCCGCCCTTATTTTCCCTTATCTTCTTGGTCTCATTAGTGTTCTATAATTTGGTTATACCAAACATTTTATGTAAAGTGTCAGATGATAAATGTTTTAGGCTTTCTGGGTCATATACGGTCACTATCATGTATCCTCTCACTTCTTCTCCTCTTTGTCCTATTCATCCTCTTTGTCCTCCTCTATTCTTTAAAAACCATCCTTAGCTTGCAGGCAGTACAATAGAATGCAAACCACGTTTGTCCCAAGGGTCAGTAGATTGCAAGCTCTTAGGCTATATTATAGTTTTAAAAAAAATCAGTTCCCTGTTAACAGACAGTAAGATTGTTTGCATTTTTCATATTTTTAAGCAATGCGGCAGTGAAAAATCTCTCTACTTATGTTGTTGCTCATTTGTGCTAATAGAATTCTAGAAGTGAAGTCAATGGTGAAAGGGTATTTGAATTTAATATTGGGGCAGATATTGCCAAATTATCCTCTGCAAAGTTTGTACCATTTACACTTCCACTAATAGGAGTATGTGAGTGCTATTTCCTACACCCTTTTAAAGATTGATGTTATCAAACTTGATTTTTGCCCATCTGATGGATTAAAAAATAGTGCCTTGTTTTTTAAAATGGAATTTTTCTCATTCTTAGTGATGTCAGGAATCTTTTCACGTATTTATCAGATATTTAAATGTATTTTCTGTGAACTTCCTTATCACTAGTGTTTTTGTTCATTTCTTATTAACTTGAGGAGTTCTCATTAATTCTTTCTCTATTTTACATGCTATAAAATTTCTACCCAGTTTGTTGTTTGTCTTTTAACCTTACTTAGAAATTTTATAATTTTATTTTACACAAACTAATAATCTTTTATTTTACGACTTCTAGAGATGGTGTGTCTGAGACTTTGAGCTGTGGGACAAACTTGATCAGCAGTACAAGGAAGTTGATGGGAGCCAAGGCCTGGACATATGGATGAATGCATGCAATCTAGGGCAATCTGTAACCACGGGTCCTGATCCTATGAGCTCACAACTTCTATAGGTTCACATCCCCTTATCCACAATTCTGAAACCCCAAAAGCTTTAAAGACCCAGAATTTTTTTAAAAAATTGCCGTCAAAATCTGACCTAAAGATGTGAGACTATTTAAAGTCTTCATACTACTTAGTTTGAAAATTTATACATCTTGCTACATTGAAAATAGCAATGTGGTTGATTTTAGGTTTTTGCTCCTGGCTCTACTGGAGAGCATTATATGATATCTGGTGTATGCTTCTCACCTTTCTAAAATCTGACAAATTCTAAATTATGAAACATACCTACCCTCAAGGGTTTCTGTTAAGGACTTGTAATAAATATCTTACCTAAGGGATCTGAAAGAAATAGCTCTCTTCTTCTGCCTCTTTATGGCTTCTGATTTCACTTTCTATATTATTTTTTAATAACTTTGATGCATATGCGCATTTAGTATAAGATCTTTAGTTTTTTTGGCAATAGACATGTGAAAGCCAGTTCCCATAGGACCCACAATAATCCTTGTCCTTGTATACTCTCTTCCTGTATTAAGTCCGAGCTGCTCTGTGCGTCCTTATATAATACAGGTGGAAGGGAGGATGTTTGACTTCAGAGACTAGGTCAGAAAAGGCATTCCAGCTTCTGCCTTCGTCTCTTGGAACTTTGGTTCTGGGGGAAGCTAGCTGCCATGTGGTGAGAACACACAAGAGCTGCTAGGAGAGGCCCAAGAGGAGAGAAACTAACCTACCAGCCATGTGAGAAAGACACCTTGGAAGTGGATCCTCCAGCCCCCATCAAGCCTTTTGATGACTGTAACTCTGGACTACACCTAAAAAAGAAAAAAAAAAGTCATGAGAGATCGTGAGTCACAACCACACAACCAAGCCAGCCTTAAATACGTGATCCCTAGAAACTATGAGAATAATATAATTGTCATTATAACCACTAAGCTTTTGAGTGATTTGTTATGTAGAAATAGATAACTAATACAATGAGAAATAAGTAATGAATAATTGATTAATTTAAAAAATCTACAATTTGAAAACTGTTTTTTGCAGAGCCCCCGAACCAATACATTGTTTGTTTATTTGTTTTTTAGTTGAAGTCTCACTCTGTCGCCCAGGCTGGAGTACAGTGGCACATCATGACTACCATAGCCTCAACCTGCTGGACTCAGGCAATCCTTCTGCCTCAGCCTTTTAAGTAGCTGGGACTACAGGCATGTGCCACCATGCTTAGTTACTATTTCTCATGAGTCTATGGATTGGTTGGACAGTTCTTCTGACTGTCTTGCCCAGATTTGGTCATTCAGTTGTGTTCATCTGTGGGGTTGCTGGAGCTGGAGAATCTAAGAAGGTCTCACTCATGTTGGCAGGGACAGTTGTAGAGCTGAGACCTCCTTCTCCACATGGTCTCTTCTCAGCATTCAACCTCAATGAAGGTGAAAGAAAAGTCATTACCTTTTTATTGGAGAGCCAGCAACATCACATTGTGAAAGGGGCACGGGCACAGGGAGAAGTGATTCATTGGGGGCACATTATTATAATGATATACCACAAGCTTTATTAAGAGAAATTATAAATTTGCAAGATTCCAGAAGCCAAGATTCCTGAATACAGAGCCAGAAGCTTCAGAATGATTAATGCATCAAACATACACATATTGAGAATCTACTATGGGCTGGCCCCAGAGAAACAAAATATATAATTCCTTGCTTGAAGCAAGAAACATACTTTCTTTTTTCTTAGTCTCTTTAAATGCAGTCTTTAGGATCAGGAAATGAATATTCTACACCAATAGACAAAGCAACAAATATTTCTTGAGTGCCTCCTCTGCTTGGAATTCTACTATTTATCCCTGAGGTGCTTTGCTAGGAAATAAATGTGGCAGCTTCTGAGAGATACTGATGCTCTCTGCAGATGTGTCTGTGGATCCCACACTTTCGGGTAACATCTGCCCTCAGGGTGTTTGATAGGGCATCTGAGTCCTGTTTGGCTCCACCTGCCTTCCTTGTTACATCCTTTCCCATATGGCAAAGATGCCAGGAGTGAACTCTCATGGCTTAAAATAATTGGAGTAAGTGTCAGAGAAAGGTTATGGAATTGTCTGTACTTTATGTACAGAACAAAATGTTGAGCATTAGGTTACAGAGACCTGAGTAAGACATACAGCATGAAATCAGAGCTGGAAGGGAAAATACATCATCTGCCATCCCTCTCATTTAAAAGATAAGAAAATGGAGACTCAGACACATTAAGAGGAATTAAAATATCTATTTAGCAACAGACCTGAAACTACAACCTAGAAATTCTGACTTGCTGTCTGATACTATTTCTACTGACATTTGCCATCTTAAAAGTTTATATTTTTAAGGAAGAGAAATCATGCCTAAAATTTATTGAGAGTTAATTTAGTGTGTGCCAAGCAGTATGCTAAACTTGGAGTTTCTCAATGAATCCCCAAACAACCAGAGGAGTGGGCATTGTAAGTTACTCCTATTTGCAGAGGAGGAATGCTTAAATAACTTTTCCAAACTCCCAAGGCTAAAAATGTCAGAGGCAGGTTTTCACCCAGGCATTCTGACTCCTTGTCTGTGCTCTGAATCAACATGCCAGTCCTACTCTACGAATGAGGGTGATACTACTGAAAACCAGAGGAGAGTGGGAGTCTGAGGAGGTTCCCTGAAAGGACTTCAGGTCCCAAGTGAGGAGCTATGCTGGAGGGAGGGGACATGTACCTGTTGGGGTCAGAACACAGAGCCTAGCTCATGGTAGAAGCCCAGGGTAGGCTTATTGAATGAATGTACAGATACCACAGTTTCTTGATAGACAAACAAGGTTGTAGAGTATAAGTTATGAGCAGAACTTTTCCCTTGCACTGACAGATATTTACTGATAACAGTTGGATCCTGAATGCATTAAAATCCAGCCTTTTCTTTCTTTCTTTCTCTTTCTTTCTTTCTCTTTCTTTCTTTCTTTCTTTCTTTCTTTCTTTCTTTCTTTCTTTCTTTCTTTCTTTCTTTCTTTTTTCTTTCTTTCTTTCTTTCTTTCTTTCTGTCTCTCTTTCTTTCTTTCTGTCTCTCTTTCTTCCTTCCTTCCTTCCTTCCTTCCTTCCTTCCTTCCTTCCTTCCTTCCTTCCTTCCTTCCTTCCTTCCTTTTCTTTTTTTTGAGTAGTAGTCTCACTCTGTCACCCAGGCTGGAGGTCAGTAGCATGCTCCTGGCCACCACAGCCTCGATCTGCTGGGCTCCAGCGATCCTTCTACCTCAGCCTTCCAAGTAGCTGGAACTACAGGCACACGCCACCATGCCTGGCTAATTTTTATTTTATTGTAGAGTTGGGGGGGGGTCTCACCAAGTTGCCCAGGCTGGTCTCGAGCCCGTGGGCTCAGTCAATACTCTCACCTTGACCTCCCAAAGTGCTGGGATTATAGGGGTGAACCACCACGCCTGGCCTCATTCTGACATTTTTCATACTCCACTTTTGAAATGATTATATCTGTGAACCATTCGTTCATTCACTCATTATTTCATCCAAGAAATATTTTTGAACATTAGTGATGTGCAACAAGACATGGTAGTAGGTGCTGAGCTGCTTCAGGGCTACCTTAGAAGCTGTCTCTACCTTCCCTTTAGCTCTGATTGTGTTGTCCTACTTACCATAGCTCATGGTGCTGCTTCTTTCTTTCTTTTTTCCTGAGGTAACAAGATTTGCACATTCTTATTTAAGTTCATAGTACAAATAAAATTAGAGAGTCATACGTCTCACATGATTTAAGATCTGGTATTTCTTATGGGAATCTCAGAAAGAAGGAACATAAATTTGTCCATGGACAACTTGAATGAAAAATTCTTGTATTAGAGTATTGCTAACAAACTCACAGACATATAATGGCTAAAACATAAAATAAGTTTATATCTTGTTCATGTAAAATCCAAAACAGGTTTTCCTGGTAATAGATGAATCTCCTTCAGTGGTAATTGGGACACTCAGTTTTTCTCAAAGTTGTCATGTCTACATTAAGGCAGCAGAAGACTGAGCATGGCAGGTCACACATGTCAGGTTTTCATGGACTAGATATAGAAATGACACACATTTTTTCCTTCTAACTCTCCATTGACAAAAACTCAGTCACAAAATCAATGTCTAACTGTGAAGGAACTTGGAAAATGTATACCATTGTATGCTCAGAAGAAAGAGGAAAAAGGTTGATGAAGAGCGGGCCAGTATCTGTCAAAGTGTTTATACACAATACACACGCATGCACACACACACACATACACATACACACATACATATAAAGGCATATATGAGGGATCCTCTGAGTTATAATATTGATTTCAAAATGAGGGAAAGAACTATAAAATCTTCTGATGTATTCTACATCTGTATTAATATACTAATCCTTTTAATCCACTCAGTTCCATAAGTTTCATCTATTTATAGATTTGTTTTTAATTTTATAAAATTAAAAATTATATTAGCAAGTTCTTTTGAAATCCTGTTCAGCTTTTTTTAAGTAAATGAGAAATATGAGGTCAGAGAGGTTAAAATAACTTGTCTGAGATCCCACAATTAGTCAATGGTAAAGCTTAAGACTAGAGTTCAGAGATTTTTTTCCTTTATCTTAATTTGAAATAATATCAATACTATCTACCTAAATCCTTATTATCTGTTTTATATTTTAGCCACACACAGAAAAGTTTTGTTCATTTTGTAGAAAGTCTAACATGAATATTTTTTATAATTTTTTTTTTTTTTTTTTTTTTGTCAAAGAGGTTCTCACTATAGCCTTTAGATGGCACAAGTTAGCTAATCCAAGGCTGTTTTGTAGTTACAACAAAGAAAAGTTTATGGAAAACTGGAGCGTTGAATAATAATTTAAACAAAGTAGAAATATTATCAACAAAGCCTTTCTGCGTTTAGTATCTGTCATCTGAATGAAACTTTATATACAAGAGGCAAATATTTAGAAGATTTTTCAGGGTTTTTTTTTTTTAAAATTCTGCTAATGTCAGGAGTTGCTAGAAATAAATGACTCTTGGGATAGATTTTGGGATATAAATTAGAATTGGAGAAGGTTTTCTGAAGTAGATAGAATATAAATCTAGGAGTTAGGAAGCCTCAGTTTTCCACAAGTCCCCAAATATACAGGACAAGTTCTTTCTCCATTGGCTTATGCTACTTATTGTGACTCTCATTCACTAACCACTTGCCTCACCGGAGTGTTCTGAAGCCTTATCTGATAGTGAGTGAGAAACTTTTTATGAACCTCGTAGGACAGGGATGCAGCACAATGCTGTGTACTTATTAGGGCTGCAGGAATTATTTGTAGAATTGAAGTTTCCCACTTGATTTTTCTTCCTCATCTGTGCCTTGGAGGAGTTGCTAAACTCTTTTCCTATGGTGTCAATGAAAAGTAGCATGTACCCAGTGCCTCTTAGGTTAACCAACACTCTTGTAGCCAGTGTGAAGGAATCTGGTAGGCAAATCTGCTCTTCCCTAAGTCCTAATTCAGCTCTAAAGATGATATTTAGCTAGGAAAAACAATCACTTACAGAAAAGGCACTATAAAACCAAAACAGTGATTATGTGAATAATTAGTACTTTTCACCCAAAAGGTGAAATGTGTTGAATTGAGGAAGGATATGGTAAAAATGTGTCCTTCTGGTATTTCCTTAGAGTGTGATCTTTGTCCTCATTGTTTATAATTTTCAAAATTCTATGATTTTTGAGTGTTGGTATCTGAATTAGAGTTTGAATATGCTAACTTTATTTTTCCTGACAATGTCAGTTTCCAGGTTTATGTACTAATATGAAGTAGACACAGCAAGTCATTGGTGTTCCTGGACTCAGCATAGTAGGTCCTTTCTCATTTTGGGTGATATTCCCAATCTCAGCTCACTCCCAGCAGCTCAAGTCGTCTTGTTCTTTTTCTATCACTCCACTCTCAACCTGCACAATTAGGCTCATGTGACTGAAGCAGGCCTCAAATGCTCCAGATTTCCCGCAGGTTTTCCATTTTAACTGGTCAACTGATCTAAACCACCTCCTAAGCCAAAAGTATAAAGGTAAATAGATATACTGTTTTTGTAAAAAAGTACACATGGTCATTATAAAAAATTTAAAGGATATAAACAAGTATGTCCTAAATTCTATCTCCCAAAGAACCACTACAAACACTTTGGTGAAAATCCTTCCTATGCATATACACATGGGCACACATACACAGAAATGGGATGTGAGGTCTTGATGGTGAAATTGAAGGCTCCAGCACATAACCTACCCTGACAACTATGTAACTTGCTTTGCCTATTGGCAAGACAATTTCCATAATAGTTGAGTAACTTAAAATACTTTATATCCAATTACCCTCTGTGATTTGATGAAAACTGTCTTTTAAATATTCTGAAATGCAAAAGGTTATTCCTGATGATTCTTATACTAGAATATAAATTATGACTAGAAAGTCCATTTCTATTTTGGCACATCTTACTGCACAGGTTTTGGTGAAAGAGAGCAGAGAACCTGCACTTTTGCCCTTGGCTCCTTACAAGGAGAGGAAGTAATGTATGGCTCCCATTGACTGTACAAGGGAAGAGTGTTAGGAGATGCTGGATATGAGTCAATGGTGAAGGGACTAGAAACATCCAGGTTTTAGTTTATTGGTCCAGTCACTATTATGTCTCCTAGAACAAAAGTTTGTCATCAAGGAACATTATGGATTAACCATACTCCTATTACATTTCAAATTTTTATTTACTTTTTACATGAAAATATTTTCTGAAGAAAGTAGAATTCTGTGCATTTGATCCCTTGAATACTCTTCTCCCACCGCAAATCTTTACCAATTATTTTTTGTCTTTCAGGTTTAGAATTTTTCCCCTTTCTTGTCCTTATTCGAATCTAGATCCATATATTTTTTTCTTCTTTCAATTCTATGGATTAGGGTTTCTCATCCAAGCTGAACAATTAGCTAATTAATAAATAATGTGCTTAGCTCGCTGCCAAGCACCGTGAAGGCTAAGAGAGGAGGCCGTGCTACGTAGGGATCTAGCACTTGAGTTTGGGAATCAGGCTGCCTGGGTCTGTATACTGGCTTTACTACTGATTAGCAGTGTGAACACGGGCAACTTCACTTCTGTGAAGATGACAATAAAAGTACTTCCACCAAAGATTGTTGATATAATTCACTGAGATAATCTCATAAACCACTGAGCCCAGTTCCTGGTATATAATAAAAAAGCAACAGGTGTTGTTACTATTTATTATATTTTTATTCATCATTACTAAAGACTATTAAACATGATCCAAATAAATTTACAGTCCAGTTGAATTAGTATTCACATACAACATCAAGAGGAATAGAATAAAATAATTAAGTGATGTAGATTGTGATATTGGCAATACAAGCTGTAACTAAGGAGGAATTCATGGAAGATGCAGGTATTTAGCTGAACTTTAAATGGTGGATACAGTTTGGGTCTGTAAAGGAGAAACGAAGATAAGATTCTTTAGTATAGACCATATGTGTTAAGGTTTATTTCTCTTGAGCATGGAGAGATTTGGGATCCTCCCATCTTTTATAAAGAAGCTGCTTCTAGGGCTAGGTTCTGGCAAGACCGGGAACAGTGTTGCTTCAGGGCCTCAGGGTTTGATGAATTTGTTCTGTGGGCATTAATAGAGTAGATGAATGAGTAACAGAAATGGTAATTAAGCAATATGATAGGACAGACTGTGGCATAACAATGATTAATAGTATGCCTCAGGTGAGCACTGAGGCACAAGTCAGAACGGAGAGCTCTTGATGTACCAGAGAAGTATCATTAATCAGTGTTGCATCATGTTTGAGAGTAGTTTTATTGAAATTATAAAATAGGTACTCAAAATAACATTAAAAGACAATTATAAACGTGCACAATTGATTCAAATGAAGTACTATGCCAGAGACAAATTTCAATCTTCCAGAGGACTATACCCCTAGAAAAAAAAGCTATGCTCCTCAAAGCTGAAAGTGGCCCATTGACACCGCATGGTCCTGCCTACTTCACCTTCCTAAAACTGTTCTTTTCATTGGTAACCACGGTAGAGACCAGCAAAAACAGAAATGAAATCCTGGCAGTGTTTCTTCCGGCCTCATGTGCCTTGTAATGTCGCCCAAACTCTCAGCCAGGGCTGGCTGTTTCTTCCACATCAGATCGCCAGAGACTATGTAAAGGAAGGGGTTCTAGACACTGCAAAAGCATTTGTTGAATTTGGGACAATCCATTACATCTGCACATCAAATAGAAATGATGGGATTTGGGGATCGACTGTCAGGGAAAGGAATCAGGTCTCTCACCTTGAACTGCTATGGTGGGTTCATCCCAGTAGGGATGTGGTTCAGTTTCAAGCACTCTAAACAAAGGACAGACTGGATAAAAGTGATTAGTGGGATGCCTCAGGAGACAAGGGGCCAGTAGCCTGAGTTAGGTATGGGCTGCTAGTTGGGTACCTTGGGATCTAGGGAAGAGTTCAAGTTTTGGAGAGGGCTTTTCTAACTAGGTTTGGAGAGTTGAGGGCAGGAAAACACCGTAGTACAGAACTGAAACATCTGGCAGACCTCAGAGACCTAGGTGCCTAGAACACCAGCTAAGACTTCCTTCTTCACCACCAACTTCCATGGGTTAATTTGGTTACCCTGAAGGAGCTCTGTTATTGATTCATCAGAATTAATACAATAATTAGGCATCTACTTTCCCTCTTTATCAGAAAAAAAAGTTAACTAAACGAATACTTTTCCTCTCCTGCAAAAACCTGTTCTGGTCATAATAATTCAGAGTACACTTTATTAGAATTGCACAGCTTTTAGTTTTATTTTTTAACTTTAACCTTGCTTCAGCTCTTATTGTGTGTTGCCTGATGATCCCCCAAATGATATGTCCAACTGCAACCTGTGAATGTGACCTAATTTGGAAAAAGGGTTTTTGCAGATGTAATTAAGTCTTGAGGTAAAATCATCCTAGATTATCATGGGCCCTAAGTTCAGTGACAAGTGTCCTAATTATTATTTTTTCCTTTTTTGAGTCAGGGTCTTCCTCTGTAGCCCAGGCTGGAGTGTGCAATGGCATGAAAACAGCTCACTGCAGTCTCGGCCCCCTGGGCTCAGGCGATTCTTCTGCCTCAGCCTCTTGAGTAACTGGGACTACAGGCGTGTGTCACCATGCACACCTGGCTAATTTTTCTGATGTTTTTGTAGAGGCAGGGTCTCTCTATGTTGCTGCCTAAGCTGGTCTGGAACTCCTGGGCTCAAGTGATTCTCCTGCCTTGGCCTCCCAAAGTGTTGGGATTAAAGGTGTGAGCCACTGCACGCAGGCATGAATGACTTAAAACCTCTCTTTGCAAAAGGGGCGGGTCATGAAAATGTCTGTACTAAAATTTTTTAAGTAAGTGCAGTCTTGGCTGGGCACATGAGTGGCTCATGCCCGTCAGCCCAGCACTTTTGCAGGCTGAGGTAGAAGGATTGCTGGAGCCCAGGAGTTTGAGACCAGCCTGGGCAACACAGCCAGACCTCATCTCAACCACCCCCTGCATAAAAAAAAATAGTTGGGCATGATGATGCATGACTGTAGTCCCCGACAAATGTCCTTATAAAAAAGAGAACGAGAGAAGACACAGATAAGAAAGATATAAAGAACAAGGCAGAGATTGGGAGTGACTGGCACATGCAAGCTAAGGAATACCAGGGATCACCAGCAGCCATTAGGAGGTAGAAGGGAAGCATGGGATGGATTTTTTCCTCAGAGCCTCAGAAGAAATCAAATTTTGCACTTGAATTTAAACTTGTGTTTCCAAAAACCGAGAGAATATACTTCTGCTGTTTTAAGCCACCACGTTTGTGGTAATTTGTTATGGCGCCATGGAGAACACGGTCTTGAAGAAGGAGCCATTTTATTGAAGGGGTTCAGAAGCCTACTACTTGTTGACTTTAGTATTCAGGGATGACCGTTTACCGTTCAATCCTGAAATTGGAGTTTCTGGAGCCAAGGAAGCAGAAAACTTTGATGTGGATGAATAGATGGCTCACTCTGCCAGTTTTACTACAGACTATATTGCGATACTGTTCTTCTTCTGAAGTGGTTGAAAACCTTTTATGCTACAACTTATGCCAACCAGCTTGGTATGATAGTTATCAAATCGAATGAGTTTAATTTAATGCTTTGATGGATAACTAAAATTCCATTAAAATGTAAAGTTGTTAACCATCTGCTACAAGAGTACCATTCCAGAAATCACAGACAAGTGCAATGAATCAATTTATTCATTAAAACATACAATGAACACATTCAAGGTCTCTGTCTTTCTGGGATTTACATTCTGTGAGTCTATTGTATTCAGGACAATAGATTTCATTTTCTTTGGTTTACTCTTCCTTTGTTCCTCTCAGTAAAGATCCAGACTTGCAAAATGGATAAGAAAGGGTGATGATTTTTTTTTACAGAAGGGTCCTTTGCTTTATAAAAGGATTAAATGCATGGTTCCTTCATTCGTTGAGAATCTGTGTGGAAGATGTGGTTCTGTATGCTGGGGATGCATGGGTGAACAAGGTACAGTTCCTACCTTCATTGAGCTTACTTTCTAATAGGAGAGACAGATGCTGAACAGATAAACAAGTATATAAACGAACAAACATAATATAATGTCAGACAATAATATGAAATACGAATAAACTCCTCCTCCCCAATCTCTGGACATAATTTGACAGATGTTTCTATCATTTATGACACTTTTTTCAAGCAACTTTGGTTCCTCTAAAGGCAACAGCTTCCTAACTGGTCTCCTGGCTTCTACTCTTAAGCTCCTGCCAGCCTGACCTTCATACAGCAGCCGGAAACAAGGTCATAAACAAGGTCATGCTCCCCACCCCACCCCGTTTTGCCTTTCAGAATGGAATCCAAACTCCTGCAAGGTCTTGCATTATCTGACCCTTGCCTACACCTAACCTTGTTTCTTACCACTCGCCCCCTTGATCGTTTTTTCAGCCACACTGTCTTCCCCTGTTTTTTGAGTACACGAGGCCTCTTCTGCCAGGAATGCTTTTCACTCTTCTTCTTCTGTGAGTCCCTCTTGCTATTCCCCACTACAGAAATCAATCACAACATCTATTACAGATTGGAAATGTATGTACATTTCATATCTATATATCTACATATATTTACATATTTATATATATCTGTATATTTACACAGCAGTACCCCCTTATCCAAGGTTTCAGTTACCCTTGGTCAACTGCAGTTCAAAAATATTAAATGGGAAATTCCAGAAATAAACAATTCACGAGTTTTAAATTGCGTGCCATTCTGAGTGGTGTGATGAAATCTTGCGCTGTCCCACTTCATCCTGTTTGGAACATGAGTCATTCTTTTGTCAAGTGTATCCACACTGTCTACATTCCCCACCTGTTAGTCACTTAGTAGCCATCTTGGCGATCAGATTGGCAGATCACAAGAAGAGTAAGTACAGTACAATAAAATATTTTGAGAGAGAGAGAGAGAGACCACATTCACATAACTTTTATTACAGTGTATTATTAGAATTGTTCTATTTTATTATTTATGATTATTGTTAATCTCCTACTGTACCCAGTTTATAAATTACACTTTATTGTAGGTATGTACTCATATGCATAGGACAAAACAATATGTCTAGGGTTCAGTACTATCTGTGGTTTCAGGCATCCACTGGGGGGTGTATTTATTTATTTGGTGCTTGCTCCCTGCCAATCTTCTCCTGATTTCAATAGTCTGAAACTCCACGAGGGGCTAGGATCACAGCTGGGCACCTAGAACCTAGCTTGGTATTTGGTGCATAGGAACTGTAGGCAGGTATTTGTGGAATGAATTAAAAAAAAACAGAGGACATGCATCAGAGTAGTAGCTCCAAATAATTTTTAAGAAATTGATCCATTTCAGAGATGGAGTTACCTAAATTATTCTTATATAAAACTGTATTGCTTTGTAAATTTGTTATTTTCAAGTCCCTTTGAGCCTACTCTTGTGGGCCCAGAAAGGAGAAAATTTACTGGAATCAGGCAATTTGTTGCTCACAGAAATGCTTTTGTGTTGCTTCACAGCATGAATTTGTTGGTTAGCAAATAGAAGACAGTCATCTAATAAATATGACTGTCTGTTGACCTTGTATATCCCCAATAAAGTAGGAGATGCTCAGATGGTTTTTCAACACATTCCAGTAAGCAGCTCCCTAATTTGTGAGCCGTCACTTTACCAATGACTTTTACACACCAAAGATCACTATCCCCTTCTTTAGTCAGACAGTTTCATCTTCCTTCCAATTCTGGAAACTTGGGTACTCTTGTTAGTGCTGTTGGAGGAAGGAGATGCCCACAAAGTCAGTTCCTCTCTCTGTGGAAAGTCAAAGTTAGAGATCGCCATCGTTTGCTGTCCAATATGCGCCAGTGTTGGAGGCTCGGAAAGGACTGGCAAATGACTCGCCATTAATCCTCTGAACGTCTAGTAGAGATGAAGGAAAGAGAGGTCACCTAGGTAAAATGACAGTCTCTATACTTCAGCAGCCTCAATGGCAGAGTTGAAATGAGGAGGGGAAAGGAAGTCCTGCTTGGTTTTACATGACAGTCTTGAAGATTCCAAGTCTGACGGCAAGTACATTCCCTGGCCATCTTCCACATTGCCCAGAGACTTGCTTCCAAAAGAAAAGATCAATGCTAAGACTCAAGAGCCTGTGTCAATTGTAAGCTTGGCTGCTAATCTGCTCATTTGTGTCTATGTGCCTCCTAGGAGGAGCCTAGAAGAGTCTGGTAGCTTGGTGTTATAGCTCTACCATGCTATAATCTGGCTCCATTATACATTAAAGGAAGATTTTGTGGGCTGATGTGGAAACCTAATAGCTCTTCATGACATTGTTTTAAAGGGGGAATGCAACCAGAGTGCCAGATAATAAATCTTTAAAGAAAATTTCAGAACTGAATTCACCCTCAAAATAAGATTGAACTTCTCTGTTTTATTCCCTGGAGACAATCAAAAACATTTTTTTTTGAGTTATTGGGCCAATATCTAATACTTAGCCAAGAGCACTTTATTTTTATATTTAAAAAATTTTCTATAATGAATATGTGTTTGTATTAAAATTATTTTTAGAATAAAAGAAAGATATTACGGGGAATACAATAACAAGTATAATGAGTGCTATAGGAGCCTACCACAATTGAAGCGAGGTAGGAAATGTGCACACTGCTGAGAATGAGCCACACGTGATGCTGGCAGTCACTGGTGGTGCCCTCGGCCTCAGCCTGAGAAGGAACAGACACAAATGAGCAGATTAGCAGCTGGGCTTACACTGGTGCAGTCTCTTGAGTCTCAGCATTGATCTTTCCTTTTGGAAGCAACCCATTGGGCAATGCGGAAGGTGGCCCGGGAATGTATTTGCAGTCAGGCCTGGAATCTTCAAGATTGTCATGTAAAACCAACCAGGACTCACTTTCCCCTCCTCATTTCAACTCTGCCATTGAGGCTGCTGAAGTATAGATACTGTCATTTTACTTAGACGTCCTCTCTTTCCCTCATCTCTTCTAGACATTTAGAGGATTAACAGTGAGTCACATGAAGTCTTCTTTTGGAGGAACCTGCTGGATTATAAATGTAAAAGAATTAAAAACACCACTAAATGGTTTGCATTTGTGTGGCACTTTATAATTATCAAGATTTATCTTTTTTAATTCAGATTTTTTTTGTGGTACAATACACATAGCACAAAAGCTACCATTTTAACCATTTTTAGGTATACAGTTGTGTAGTACTAAGTATATCCACCTCGTTGCACAACCATCACCACCATCCATCTCCAGAACTCTTTCATCTTGCAAAACTGCAACTTTGTACCCATTAAGCAATAATTCACCAAGTGTTTTCTTACACATTATTTCATATGCTTTTCTTTATATCCCTGAAATTGGGAGGGAAGGGATGATTAGCTCCATGGAGCACAGTTTATGGGACAGGATTTGGAATAAGACTCTCTGGTTTAAGCCTCAATCATCAAGTATTAACTGTTAATAATAGAACCTGTCTTACTGGGTTGTTGTGAGGATTACATGAAGTCATTTGTAAACTGTTTGCAACATAGTTATAATAATTCCCATTTTTCAGATAAGAAAAGCAAGACACAGATACCTTGTGCAATTTGTAATTAATAAATGACAAGTGGAGACCTGAATTGTGGTTGATTCAGTGTTCTTTCCTTTATACCCGCCCAGAATTAATCAAGCCTCAGCTCAATAGCAACCTAGACAGCATGTAATAATTCAGATTTTAGGCTAGCAGAAGGAGGTGATTTCACTTAAACCTGTTTTGTGTTTTGTCTTCAGAGTCAAGGCCTTGCAAAGTTTCTTATCAACCCTGGAATCCCACTGGAGGTGCCAGTGGCACCAACCTCAAGGCTCACCTTGAACCTAGGAAAGCATGAGTTGGAAATGGGGAAGCTAGAGGAAAGTGGATGAAGGTCAAGTAGGGGTGAGGAGATTTAGTCCAGTTTCCAGCTGGCATTGGCGTTCCAAGGGGAGCCTCCATTAGGAGGAGTGGCAGAGGGAATCATAAATGAAAGAACCAGGTAAATAAAAACCAGGCATAGCAGGGTTATGCTAGGAAAACTGTCTAAAATTTGATGAAGAATAGGTTAGGATCCAGGCTCAAGACACAGGCTTGCAGGAGTGTGTGTGTGTGTGTGTGTGTGTGTGTGTGTGTGGTGTGTGTGTGTGGTGCATGCATATACATGCGTACCTGATCAGATGTCTGGGATGTACCCTGCACACTGCTCTTTATACTAGTGTCTTAGGGATGTGGGAAAACCAAAGAAACATCTCCAGCCCAAGGAGAGGCTAGGTGGAAGGGGGCAGAAAGTGATCTGATCATCTTATAGTTCTTATAGTTCAGGGGTTAGTGACAGGGGTGAGGGTGGGGGGGGTAGGGAGGGGGGAAAGAGGCTGCTATTGATAGCCTTGTAAAATGCCCGAGTCTGACTCTGAGGCAGCAGAACTCTACCAATTATTTTCAAATTCCACTGGTTTAGAGATTGAAGACTCCTGATCAGTGATTCTAGGAGTGAAGTGGGGCAGTCTTTACACAGTTGGAGATCTCTCTAGAGCTGGGATGGGGCTAGGACATGATAGGAGAAGATACAGATAAGACTTTCAAGGCGATCCCATGTCCTGTTTTTGTTTTCCCTTCTCCTCAGAGACCATCTTCGTCAAATTCCCCTTTCTTTTCTGTACTAGTAACCTCTTCCCTTGCGCCCCCATGGTACATTCTTTCTGCATGTGTGTTGAAGATTCTCACATAATACAAAACCAACAAAACCAACAAAAGAACCCCTCATCTTCTGCTCCCCATCTCCTCTAGTTACTGCTCTTTAGTCTTGCCTTGCTTAATCTCGAAAGAGTTGTCTTTATTTTCCAGTTGCACTTTTCCACCCCTCAGTCTTATCCTACTCCTCTACAACCACCCTTCCACCTTCCCCTCCCCTGAAACTGCTATGACAAAAGCAGCACAGTTCTCTATACCCCCACATTTCATAGCCATTTTATCTTCTTTTGATGATAATGACTGGGTTTGTGTGTGTGTGTGTGTGTGTGTGTGTGTGTGTGTGTGTGTGTGTGTTTGAATTGGAGTCTCACTCCATTACCCAGCTGGAGTGCAGTGGCAAGCTCATGGCCACCCCAGTGTCGACCTGCTGGGTTCCAGCAATCCTTTCACCTCAACCATCCAAGTAGCCAGAACTATAGGTGCACACTACCATACCCGGCTAATTTTTTTGATTTATTGAAGAGACGAGGTCTCGCCAAGTTGCCTGGGCTGCTTTCGAACCTTGTGTGCTTGGGCAATCCGCTTGCCTTGGCCTCCCAAAGTGCTGGGATTACAGGCTGAGCCACCGAGCCCAATCATGGGTTTGTGTTTTTTCATTGTTCTCTCCTCAACCCAGTAGCCTGGGGTTTGCACCTAGTAGATGCTCAGTAAATATTTGTTGAATTGAATTGACCTCTCTGTGGTTTGTGAAACTTTATCACTGAAGGGGACCAGACCATGTCACTTTGACATAGAGATCATTTTGAGCTGAAGAAAATTGACAATCAACAGATGCAGAAAGAAGTCTTTCTAGAGCTCCCCTTATATGGCTAAAAGCAGAAACTTCTGAGAAACTAGGACTGCCTTATGGTAAGTCCTCTCTCCTGGGAAAGTTCTATGGTCATGAAGAAGATAGAATGTTGGCATCAAGATGGATCTGCACATACAAACCTTGCAAAGATATCCCTTATTTTCCATTAGTTTGCCCTATATGGTTACCTCCCCACAGTTTTCAGCCCTTAAAGCCTAAAAACTTTTTTTCTTTGTCTTATCCCAGCTCCACAATTTATTGTGGGTTTTTTTTTTTTTGTTGTTGTTAAAAATGATATACAAACTCTTTTTTTTTTTTTTTTTTTTT
>NW_007257945.1:896728-945295 GCF_000164805.1 Carlito syrichta | reverse complement strand
CTCACCTCAGCCTCCCAAAGGCGCGGGATTACAGGCTGAGCCACCAAGCCCGGCTATATACAAACTCTTAAGTCTATTTTCTTCTTTGATCCTCACTTCTTTTGTAGGAAGGCCCCTATGTCACATGAAAACTACATATCAAATACAATTTGTGTGCCTTTTCTCCTGTTAATCTGTCTTTTGTCAATTTAATTTGTAGATCCCCAGACACTGAACCTAAGAGAGCAGAGAAAATATTTTTTCCCCTCTCCCATATAGCAGTCTCTCCTTTCTGTTCTTTCTAAACAGGTTTCTTTCTTGATCTCCTTCCTTGGCTTGTTCCCTAAAGGTCAGCAGGCCCCCAGGGGTCTATCCTTTGGCCTTGCTTTCTCTACTTTATAGACTTTCTTTGAGTGGTCTAATCA
The DNA here is from genome assembly GCF_000164805.1 of Carlito syrichta. Classification (NCBI taxonomy): domain Eukaryota; kingdom Metazoa; phylum Chordata; class Mammalia; order Primates; family Tarsiidae; genus Carlito; species Carlito syrichta. The sequence goes on along the minus strand of NW_007257945.1, from coordinate 944,891 downwards.
AAACCTATGGCTTCGACTATCTGTTCTGAGATCTTTCAGGTCTATATCTGCAACTGCCTACAAGATATCTCAATTAAATACCTGCTGTGTACCTCAAACTCAACATACTCAGAACTGAACTCATCTGCCCCCTCAGTCTGCCCCTCCTGTATGCCCTAGCTCAGTCAGTGACAGCTACCATGTGCCCACTAGTCTAAGCCAGAAAACTGCAGCTGTGTTTCCTTCTTTGTTTTTCTTCATCTCTCGCATTCTATTAGTCATGAAATCCTGTCAGTTCTTCCTCCTTAATTAATAGCTCTCAGACCCATCTCTTTTTCTCTAACACCACTGCCATCCTCCAAGTCCAGGTCACCATTGTCCTTCCCCTCCATGATTGCAGTGGTCTTCTCCTTGCTCTCCCTGGCCTCTCGCCTTCCTCAGCCTCATTGCCTCTTCTCCATCTTCCCTGGCATGGGTAACTTCTAGTCGTTCCTCAGGTGCCACTCAACTTCCTTCCCTTGGGAAACTTCTCAGAGTAAACCCTCCTCACCCCTGAGCCTCAGGGTATGTTGAGTGCTTTTGCTTTATGTGTTCCAAGCACATAACTCATTTGATCATAATTGTTTGTTTAATTGCTTAATTGTCCAACAAACTCACGAAATTGTAAATACTCTGTTTTGTCCTGCACCTATTTCTAGCACCTGCACAGGGCCTAGAGCACATAGCACATAGTAGCACATAGCGCATAGTAGATACTAAAAATAAAATTTGTTGAATGACTCAGTGAAAACACTCTCTAAACTAAAAAACAACCATTTTGTAGTTCATCTAAAAATAAACAAGATCAGTGGTTTAGCAAATAAATTTATGGTGTGTGTGTGTAAAACTCCCACTCTCCGTTCATGTGGTTGATGAACCTCAACTATGTAAGTGAAACCTTATTTTCCAAATAAAAATATTGTGTGAATGGTACAATATTGGTGCTCATGGCAACAAGCAGCTGCAACAAATAAAATTAGCAAAGAAACAAAGGTAACAAAACCCCATTTATTCCTCCAGATCTTTTCTGTTTAACTCTGCAGCCTTAACAGTTCAATAATTCAACTGCAAATTTGTTAAGACTCATTGCTTTCCAAGTCCATCACATGCTCAGGCTTATTTGCTTGTCTCTTTCTGCTGGGAAACTATTTGTCTGTGGAGTGGCCCAGAAAACAACTTTTTTTTTTCCATGTTAATTGCTCGAAGATTAAGAAAGGTAAAATAAAGTTATGTAACAGAGGGTTTGTTTTGCTCCTAGGATTAGTCAGTAGCAAACATGCATACTTATCCTTAGGAATGCATACAATCGTGTTATTTTCTGACTGATACATTTTCTTCTTGTATCCCTATGAAAAAGGTACTAATTACCATCTTCCTATCTCTGTCAGTTAAATAGCTTAGTCTAAACCCTCCCACACCTGTAATTAAATTTTTAAATGATCTATTATGCATAAAACTCTGTGAGGATTGCCAAAGCAATTTGAAAGCAACTAGATGTGTCCTATGCCCTCCATCCTTTTGGGAGAATGGGACCCAAATTCTCATGAAACACACAGGAGAGAGGTCATTGTAACCAAAGCTTGGCAGGCCAGAGTTCCTTCCCACTAATTACTGACAAGTGTCTTTGGATTTAATATAATCACTTGAGTTGAACTTGAACCTGAATACTTCAACTCTAAAGGTAAGTGTTTTATAAAAAGAAAAGGTGAGGGCAGTTGCTTTTTTCTACAGTTGCAGTCTTTAGAACTATGGTTATATAAATATTTTTATAGTATTACAGCATGCACATAAATCTACTTTAAGGAAATAACTTCATTCCTTCCTCCCTCTCTTCTTTCTTTCCTTTTATAAAAATTAATATTTTCCTTTTTTTTTTTTTAACCAAAGTAATGAGAACAGAGTTTAAAAAGTCAAATAATGCTAAGAGGTTTATAGCAAAAAACAATATTCTCTTAATTCCTCCACCTCACATTGTCTCCTTTTCTTCTGGGTACCTCTGTCTTTTCCAGGTAATCTTTGAAGATTTTCAAAATCTTCAGTTGTTTAATTCAATGTTTATTTCTAATATCAAAATACTATGTAAATACTGCTATTGTTTGCTTCATCATTTTAAACATTATTTATTTTGGCCCATATTGCTCCTTTCCCCACTCCACTTCTTCCAAAATAGTGTTATTACTATTTTTAGTTGAATCCATATTCAGGGATTTATCATAACTATTACATAGTTATTTACACATGAGGGGGGACCCCCCCAAATTGAATTTATTTGTAAACATTGCATATTTATCTTACCTGTTTAAACTTTAGTCACCTTTCAAAGTACTCTCCGTTTGATGCAATACACCTATCAAGATGTTTTTTCCACAGCTCAAAACAGGTTTTGAACTTGTCCATTTTGATGCCTTGTAATGCTTCTGCCATTTTGTGTTTCACCTCTTCCGTCTCCGCAAAACGTTTCCCTTTGAGGACTTTTTTCATCAGGGACACACAAAAAAGTCATTTGAGGTGAGATTAGGTGAATACAGAGAATGGGACATGGGGTCATGCTGTTTTGGTTGAAAACTGCTGAATACTCAGCACAGTGTGGGCAGGTTGTTCATGTAAATCACCCATCATGAAATGGGCAAACATGTTGAAAGAATTTCCCCATCCCCTCTCCCCCCAAAAATTCACTGAAGCCTAATGCAGCTTATCACAACACCGCTGGTTGGTACACTGATGCCAATGGGTTCCTAGTATGCTTCCATAGTGGGGAAAGCCTGTACTACAAGGAGACCACTTTCCAAGAGATAATTCCAGTTTTTTTGTGTGCCCCTCCTTGTATATCGTTTATGTGTGTGAATATATAGATACACATAAACATCACAGTGTATTTTATGTAAATATTATGTATATAATTTATACATATTATTGCTATAGTTTATACTATATATTTATAGCATTTAGTCATACATGTGCATATAATTTATACTATATATAGATTATTCTATAAATTATATGTAGTTTATACATACTAAAACATTGCATATGTTTTTATATATTATGTAGTTTATGCTGTAATTACATTTCCTACACAATTTCTAAGTTTTCTTGAAATTAATAATTTAAAAACTTTTTTCATTTACTTAGTTTTTATATTTTTGAAACTACACACTTCTCCGTAAAGTGGCTGTCCATACAGTTTTCATATGGCAAAAATTTGTAAGATAATCTGCAAATTCTCTTTCAATTTTTTGTGGAGTTATTCATTCTGTTACCTTTGTCCTGTTTCAATTAGGGTTGTTTGCTTTTTGAAACTGCTACACATATCTTTCCTAGGTCTTCACTCTGACACCATCCTGAGAATGTCTTCTTGAGGAATTCTCTCTCTACAGTGTTGAATTTTTCTCTTTCATGGTTTGTTCCATCATTTTGGTGGATCATATTCCTCAGTAGTTTCCAGAAAAGGGTGCCTAGGAATTTGCATGAGACTCTGTATGATATTGAACAATTAGGTTCTCAAACCATCCTAGAAAAAGTACTACACTGCTGAATATCACTATGGTTACCTTCAAAGTACTCCCCTTGGGAAGCTCTGCATGGATGCCAGTACCTAATCCACCTGTCAAAGCAATTTTGGAACTCTTTTTCTGGAATGGCCATCAGAGTTGTTGCCATTATTTGTTGAGGTCTGACAAAGAAGTTCATGAACTTGCCACTGTGTGCTTACATTGGCAGCACTGTACATATATATAACTCTACTGGAACACCCTTCCTACTCACCTGATCTGACCCCCAATGGCTTTTTTCTTTACCTGAAGACAAAGGAAACATTGAAATAAAGACAGCCGATGACAGTTGAAAGTGACTGTAGTGATATTCAGCAACGAAGTATGTACCACTTTTTCTAGGATGAGTTCACGAACTTAATTGTTGCACCTCGTATATCTGAAAATGACTTCATTTTACCCAGACATAGTTTGATGTTGAAATTATTTTTCCCCAGAATTTGTCGGGCGTTCTCTCTCTGTCTTCTTAAATAATTTTTCTTCAAATATTTAGCACTCTTTAGCTATCCATTCATTATTTAAAAAGTGAGGCCTTAGACTTCAGTGTTTCTGGTACTTTGGTTTGATTGGGTGAAGGCAATGAGACTGTAGAGGTGTTGGGGAAGGGTCACAAAAGGTTGTTCTCAAGCAGCCCACTGTTGGTCTTTTCAAGTCTGTTCATTTTCAATTTTGTTTATTTGCATCTCTGAGATCAGAAAACATCTATTTGAAAGTTTATTAAAAATTTGAGTTTTATGATGGAATATTACACAGCCATAAACAAGGACAAAATTATGAACATCACAGCAACTTGGATGGACTTAGAGTCTATAATACTGTGTGATTTATCACAGAAACAAAGAACCGAGTATCACATGTTCTCACTCATAAATGGACCTTGAACAACTATTGTAATAGTATAAGAAAGGGATTGGCAATAGTGGGAAACTGCCAGGGGAGAGGGGGCACACCTCATCAACAAGGGTACCTGCATAATGAACATTTGTGTACATGACCCTGAATTGTACCCCGTATATTTAAAATAAAAAAATAAATTAAAAAAATTGAGTTTAAAAAAAGTCAGGGTCTCTCTCTGACTCTTAGATTAGAATGCAGTGGCACGATCACAGCTCACTATAGCCTAAACCTACATGGCTCAGGTGATCATCCCCCCTCAGTCTCCCAAGCAGCTGGAACTATAGGCTCGCACCACCATGCCCAGCTAATTACTTTATTTTATTTTTATTTTCTGTAGAGACGAAGTCTTGCTATGTTGCTGCCTGGGCTGGTCTTGAACTGCTGGACTCAGGCAATCCTCCCACCTCAGTCTCCCAAAGTGCTGGGATCACAGGCATGGACCACTGTACCTGGCCAAAAAATGTGAATTTTGTTTCTTTTTTAAATCTCTTGAAAATAAAGTATTTCACCTGAGCTAATGATACAGATTTTTTAGGTCAGCCTGGGCTTCAGGAGTGTCAGCTCAATGGGTTGGCAAGCTTAGCCCCAGGAGTGTTGGCTCTAATGGGCTGGCAAGCCAATGCGAGAGTGTTGCTGATTCAGTGGGCTGGCAAGCCGGTCCCCTGAAGTGTCTCAGCTTCACAGTCTCGCCTTCTGCCAGCAGCTCCCAGTTCAGCCAGCTCCATCAGCTGTCAAGCAAGCCTGTAGGGTGTGTGGCTCTTTGGCTCCGATGATCTTTTGCAGCTCTTCAGGTCTGTGTTCTTGCCTTGGGCCCAAGAGAATTGAGGGACACAGACAGCCAGAAAGTTGAGAAAGCAGGATTTACTGAGAGGACATAAAACCTCTCATAGTGGGGACCCAAGGGGTTGATGATTTGGAGGTGGAACCTGGTACTTACATAGCCCTAAGACAGAACTGATTGGCTAGCACTAGCTGTGAGCTGATTGGTTGGCACCAGCTGTGCTGATTGGTCTGTACTAAGAACCAATCGGCAGAAGGTAAGGACCTAATGGTGAGTTGACTGGTCAGCACTGGCAATGAACTGATTGGTTGTTTTTCTATCCCAGCTGTGAGTACTTAAGCTCTAGTTTGAGAAGCTTGCAGGGAGTTTGTTTACCAATGTGGGTGTATCAGTCCCAGAGGCCAGCAGGAAGTTTTGCTACTTTGTTACCAGGGGAACCCTCCTGTCTGTCTTCTTAGCTTTTCTCTAGCTATTTCCTCTCTCACTAATATATAATCTTAAAGTATGACTGATATAGCTGACATTCACTATTGTTGCTCTGTCATTTGTTCCTTAACTTTCTTTTAAAAGAAACCTGTTAGACTGTCTAGTAGTTATAATTTCAATTTCTTCTTGCATTTTTGTCAAAATTTTTAAATGTATGCTCTTGCTATATGGTCTCAGATACATACATTTTCAGTATTACTTGGTTTTATTTTTAATCCATATTATCTACCATATTGTAACCATATTCATTTCTGTTAATAATATGTGTTAAGAATTCAGCCTTATTGGCTACTAGCATAATAATCTATCTTTCCCTTATAGTCATACAGAGAAGATAGGCCTTTAAATATTAGGCACTTTTTAGTTGAAGGGTTTTTAACCAGGCCCAGAAGGTATCTGGAATTTAATTACAAATTTTTCAGTATATTCTTATATGCATTTCCCTACCCTGACTCAAAGAATCCCTAACTCAACTCCCAAATAAGTTAGAACCACTATTAATATGTTTGTCTGTGTTTCTGTTAAACACAATTAGGAATAAATCAACAACAAAAATAACAAGTAAAATATTTTTTCTTTTAAAAATGTTTTATTTTAAAGATGTGGGGTACAATTCATGACTAGGTATACAAATGTTCACTATGCAGGTACCCTTGTTGATGAGGTATGCCCTTAGTAAAATCTTATTTTTTAATTTAGCTGTTGATCTTGGGAGCTAAGTCTGTTGTGTTCATTCTTTTTATTTATATGGTTTCTGTGAACTACCTTTTTATATATTTATTACTTTGACCATTAAAATTGGCTTAAAGGATAAACTAATTTAAGGGAGAGGAAAAATATCTGGGTCACATAAATTTATGCTTATATTAAAAAATTAAAAATGCTATAGAAAAATATACATGCAAATATTATACATAGATACAAATATACAAATGTAATGTACATAATATATAAAAATATATTTATATGTTTAAATTATATATAAATATATAAATATATCTCTACATAAATATATATTTAAACATGTAAGTATATATTTTTCACATATAATGAAATGTGAGATCTTTAATGTTTGATGAGTTTTGACAAGCTTGTACACTTGTGCAACCTGCACCCCAGTTAGGAAACTGAGTATTTCCATTACCCCAGAAATAACTTTCAATTTGAAAGCTTTTAAAGACAAAATTGAAAGATAATTTTAACCAAACATATTCAGCTTAACCAATCTTTTTTTAAAAAACATTAACAGATATACAGAACTATTTTTAAAAATATTAATAAATTCTGCAATTAAGTAAACTTTTAAATACTTTATAGAAGAGATAATACATTGTGTTTTGTTTAGTCGTAATTTTCTTTTTATGCCTAGAGATTCTGTAACAGATTACCAAATTTACTCATTGACTTTGTTACTGAATTCACTTTTTCTCAAGTGTCTGTCATTTATTTTTAAAAATTTGTACTCCTTGATTTTTTTTCTAGCATTATCTTGTTGGTGGGTGTGGCACTTTGTGGACAATGTGTTTTAGGTCTGCAATGATTTGAGATTTTTTCTCTTTCTGACTTCAAATGGAAATGTTCACTTGGGAGTAGGTTCTGTGCTTGGGGTTAGAATTCCATTTTCTTAGAGAGGAAGTTAGAGTTATTTTTTTTTTCTTACTGTATGTCCTTTATCTTATACAATTATCTTAAGTTTTCTTTGAGGTAGGATTATTGTACTTATTCTATGGAGGAGTTAGAACAATGTCACATATCTAGGACCAATGAAGTTGGGATTTAACTCAGGTCTTTCTAACTTTTCGGCCATTGCTTTTCCTACTCTGATATTACTGTTAAGCTTTGCCTGGGGTTTTCTGTATATGAAAGGGGGACCCCCTCAAAAAAACCTAGAATTAGCTTTTGAAGGGTGGGCCCTTTGTAGTACGTTCAGAATTTGTTCCTCCAGATCAAATGGTCAACCAAGTTTTTGCCTGGAAGTTTTGAGAAGGTTGTATCATGATTTGCGGAAGAAATGTCTGGAGTTGTGGCAAACAGTTGCTTGGTTCTTCCACCATGACAACACACCTGCCAACACCACACTGAGTGTTCAGCAGTTTTTGATCAAAATGTCATGACCCCTGTGCCCTACCTTCCCTATTTACCTGGTCTCACCCCAAGTGACTTTTTTTTTTCCTGATGTATAAAGTCCTCAAAGGAAAAAGCTTGCTGATGTGGAAGAGGTAAGACAAAAAATGGCAGAAGCACTAAAAGTCATCAAAATTTATGAGTTCAAAAACTGTTTTGAGGCCGGGCTCGGTGGTTCAGCCTGTAATCCCAGCACTTTGGGAGGCCAAGGTGGGTGGATTGCCTGAGTCCCTGGACTCGAGACCAGCCCGGCAACTTGGTGAGACTTCTTCTCTACAATAAATAAAAAATTAGCTGGGTGTGGTAGTGCACACCTGTAGTTCCGGCTACTTGGAAGGCTGAGGTGGAGGATCGCCGGAGCCCAGCAGGTCGACGCTGGGGTGGCTGTGAGCAGCGTGCCACTGCACTCCAGCCTAGGTAATGGAGTGAGACTCCAACTCAAAACAAAAGCAAAAACAAAAAACTTTTTTCGAGTGGTGGAAAAGCATCACAGCAGGTGTATTGCATCAAACAGAAAGTACTTTGAAGGTGAATGAAGTTTAAACGTAGGAATAAATACACAATTTTTATTTTAAAATTTTTCATTTTAAAGATGTGGGGTACAATTCAGGGTTAGGTATACAAATGTTCATTATGCAGGTACCCTTGTTGATGAGGTATGCACCCCTTCACCCTGGCAGATTCCCACTATTGCCAATCCCACCTCCCCCGCCCGCACCCTGGATAGTTTTCCAGTACTGCCAAGCCTTTTCTTATAGTACTACGATAATTGTTCAAGGTCTGCTTCTGAGTGAGAACATGTGATACTCAGTTCTTTGTTTCTGAATACGCAATTTTTTATAAATAAATTTGGATTTTTGGGGTCCCCCTTGTAGCTCTCCTTATTTTTAGGTGAGATGTTCAAAATCATTCATACTACTACACTTCAAAATGTTTTCTTTAAAACCCCTGAGAACATGAAGACATGCTAAAATATTTATTGAGCACCTATAGTTCAAAGTATAGGGTACACAGAGAGTTTTAAACCTGTCTTCACATTCAAGGATGCACACATAAACATTTAGCAGTTTTTCCAATTAGTACTAACTTCTCGAACATTTGAAATTTTTTTTCCTTTAAATGATAAACACTTGAAAAATACAATTTTTGAGAAAGTTGTCATTCTCTGGAGAATGTTTCTGAGCATGACTTTTTCATCTAGACTGATGTGGGATTTTTTTTCCAGCTAAAAGTATTAAGAAATATATTTTTTCAAATTTTCTATCAGTGCTGATTTTTCTGGTTTTCTTCAGCGTACCCGCATTCTCGCAGGTTAGATCTTAGGGCTCCACTATTTCAGGTATGTTAATTCCTTGGCATTGTTTCTGTTGTTTGTTTAAGCTGATTGTCTTGTTAGTGTATCTTATTAGTGGCATTCCTAACTTCTTTGCTGTGCCCTTCCAAATCTAATGTTTTAAGATTCTTCACATTTTAAGAAAAGTTTCTCTAGTTTAATTAGTCGTGCTCAATGGGACGCACATTTTCCCTGCAGGGGACATTTGGCAGTCTCTGGAGACATTTTTGCTTGTCACAACTGGTGGGGGTGGGAGGAGAGGAGATGCTGCTGTATCCTCACAATGCCCAGGACCGCTTCTCCCCCGCAAGAGGAATCATTGACCCAAAATGTCAATAGTGCTGAGATTGAGAAATCCTGGTTTAGATGATTTGCAGGTTTAGCTTAGTCACCTTCTTCAGGTAAATGACATTTTCAGCATTATGCATGTTATGCAGATTCCTATCAGAGATTTATCTTGAGGTTCTCCATTTTTTGTTTTCTCCAGAGACTTTCCAAAATTACCTGACACATTTTTTTTTGGATTAAAAAACAAAATACAGTAGCCTCTTTTTATAGTTGCAGGTGTTTACTTTGGCACTTAAAACAAGATTCAGTCTCACTTGAGGCTGTTTCCAATAGTACATCATTTGTAAATTTTAACTATCACTTTTTTCCTTTGTTTATTTAAGGATCTTCATAAATCAGTCAATAATGAAAAGTGATTGCATTTTTTATAAAGCTAGCATAATAGGCCTTGATTTTAATTTGGATCTTTAAAAAGTTTTAGTAAGTGAAAAATATATTCTTAGTAAAGCCTTTTTAAAAGGGATTATTTAAAAGGGATTCTCAGCACGAACCCATCACAGCATATGCTCAAAAAGTGATTTAGCATATGTGCTGGAAATGCTCAAGTTGAGAAACTGAACAACTAGATCAATTTTTCATTCCCTCTGGTTGAACTTCAAGTACCAATAAACACTATAGCATAAAAACGTACTTTGGGTCTGGGGCGTGGTTTGCAGTCTTGGTGAAAGGTGGTTTGTTTTGTTAATTTTTTCATCTTGTTGTGCCTAGGGTTTGAACTAAAATATAAAAGGAAGTAGGAGAGTTGACATTTGCTCTGAAGTCTTAAAAAGAAAAAAAAGGGAGGATTTGGGTTCACTCTGTACTTGCTGATTAGGCTATCTTAAACTCTAACCAGGCAGACGGCTTCCAGACTCCCTGAACAGAAGTGGAGATGTAACCTTCTCATGGTTTCCGACACACATGGCTTTTAGAATATGGGAACACATTTTATTGTCATTAATCCTTATTGACTACACATTGTGCTAGGTGTGGGAATACAGAGCATTCCAAGATATAGTGTTTGTATTTAAGAGATGCGTACATTAAAATATTAACAGCTTTCCAAATTAGTACCTACTAACTGCGGAGAAGATGGTACAGACAGTTCCTATTACTGCAGTTTGCTTTTCCTCCTGCAGCAAGCCCTGCCTTGAATTAGCTGTGAGACAAGTATGCTTTCCTACAGATTTGCTTGGGATGGTCTTCTTGCTTCTCCCATGCTGGGTCCTGTGCATCCCGGCTCTTGGATATCCACATTGATAGTGGAGTTTTGTGTGTGTGGCTAGGCCTCCTTAATTTGGTGATTGGCTCAGACTCCTTTCCTGGATTACCAACCTAAGTGCCCTGCCTCTCTTTCTGCTCTTGAACCTGTCTTGCTTTTGTTCCTTAGTGGTTTCTGGGAGTTGGTAGTTCCTCCACTGGTCCCACAGCACTTGTTTTAGTGGGGGACAGCTAACATTTCCTGCCACTCCTTTCTCCACTCTGGTCACTCTTCCCTGCCTGCTTAGAAAGATACCAGACTTCATGGAGGAAATGGGACTTCAACTGAACCTCGTGCAAAACAGGGTTTTAAAAAGGTTCATTTGAGAGTGGCACACACATTGGAGTGAGGACAGGAAGACTTCATGGAAGTTACCCAGGATCAAGGAGTAAAAAGTCTGAGTTGGTAGCAATAAGAAAAGAGGAGATTGATGCTAGACATGTTACTAGGAAAGAATTAGCCAGATTGACTTGGAAAGAGAAAAGAAGAACGGGTCTTTGAATTCTTAAAAATGCTTTGAAGATAAAAGTTCTACTAGGTGGAAACATGGGAGACCTTTGAGGGATCGCCTCCTAGTTGCGTGACCAGTTGTCCCGATTTGCCTGGGCCTAAAAACGTTCCCAGAATGTGGGGCTTGCAGTTTTAAATTGTGATGGTTCTCAGCATAGCAGGATGTGTCAATCATCTTATCTGTAACCAATGCCAATATATAGTGTGGGGTTGAATAAGAAGAGATTTTATCTTTTTAGGGGGCTCTTTTGATGCACTAGATCAACCTGGCCTGGATCATCTTCAACAGGCATTTAGAACAGCTGTTGGGATTTTAGTCAAAGGAGTTTAGATTTTATAACCAGGGGAGATTGCCACACTTAAGAGTGACAGGTGCCTAAGTATAACCAACTTCCATTCTTCCATTTTGATGAGAGGAAAATTTAAGAAATAAAACGTTAAAATAATCTCAAATTTCAAGGTATTTTCATTTCTCCCCCACCAAAAAAAAATCAAAGTGCAATTTGCATAAATTAAAATGTTTTGCTCTTTTCTTAATGATTTCTTTCCTTTTAGTGGATGATTTAATGCTTACTGAAATGGATCAAAGCAGGAATCAGAAGGACAAAGAGAAGACAAGAACAAGAAGGAAACAGAAGAAATCTAAGAGTGAACAAATTGATTGCTGACCACTGAGCTTGACTGTGCAATACACAGGGACAAGTATCTGATAATCTCTCTTCTGTGGGATACAGATAAGGCATTGGAATTAAGTCCTATAGGCCTTTGTGTAATCAAAATAGACACTGTACATTCAGGCACTGAAGCTTATGCATTTAGATCAGAAGGCAAAGTCTAAAATACTGCCCAGAACTGATTTACTTTTCGTGCTGATATTGTTACAGTAAACTTGTTTATTTGGGTTTCCAGCCATCTGCAAACTCAAGGCAATAAACTCAGTTTCCTTCCAGAGACTAATACAAATGAATATCAGTGCAAAGTGATTACTGATAGTTTGATAATATAGACAAAAATGAAGCATATAAAAATTTGCCAAGCTAACAAAGTAAACCTCAGTGATCTGGGGTTATTTAATGCAGGAGCAAATCATTCTATGCGATTGTTATTGTTTTATACTCCTATGTAACAACTGACAGTTTAAAAATGACCCTAAAGCACAGAAAAAGTCAAATACATCTAGTGTACCTTGTTTGACACTCAAGAGAACTATTTAACATTTTAGAAAGAATTTCCATCAAACTCTTACATGAACAAGTCTTCAGTAATCTGAAAAATTGACTTCTGTGGAATATGTTATTTCATGAAATATCAATAAAGGAAATACTGTATGTTTAAAACAAAGCAAAATGGAGGGACCTGAGTAAGACTTAGGACTCTATGTTAGAGTACTAGGGACCCTGCATTTCTGAGAAAACTGCCTTGCAACCTCCCTGTGCAGCTGGGGCTGTGCAATGGATACCAACTGCAGGACAAAGCTGGGTCTTGCAGACGTTCTGTTGCCCTAACTGCAGGCAGAGAGCCATCACAAGCTTCAAACAGCCCCAAGGGGTGCATATATTAAAGAAAAAACAAGAGCCATGCTCCAAAATGGCTTATTTTAAATGCAAAGGGTAACAAGAGAGCTACATTTGGGGAAAGCCCAGCTCTCAGAAACAGGAAAGTAATACCGAATCTTGGTTAAAGTTGCTTGTTCTTGAACTAATTAGCTGGGGATTGAATTCAGCATGAGAAGTCAAAATGTGGGTTAAGAGTGAAGAAAAATGTTATTTTTCCTCTTAGGTACCAGCCTGGCACTTCAGAATGTAGTAGCAGGCAGCCCATGAGACTCAGTCAATTCGACGAAATCACAAAATTGTAAAATACAACGTAGCTGATTGGAAAGGGGTTCCAGAGATATAATCTGGGCCAGATGTATGATAAAAGGCAGTTTTATCTACTTTGGTGGTAGCTTCTTTGTAATAAGATATTGGTACATTTGTCATTAAAGAAAAATAAAGAGGATTGAATAATACAGAATTCAGTGGAACAGCAAAGAATACATTCCCACCACTTTTGAAATACTACTCCTACCTAACATTGATCTGCTATTGTTTTCTTTCAAATCTCTATTCTTGTTTTTCTAAGAATGGAGGTTTGTGGGAAAATTATACATAAAAGAAGGAAGCCAAGATCTCTTGCTTTTGCTTTACTTGTGAACCTTTAAGAAAAGAATAGAACTTATAATAAAGTCATATTTCCCATTGATGGCATCTCTCATAGGATATGAGCCCTTGACAGAACATGTCTGCATATAACAAGATCTTACTTCTTAACAGGCCTGTGCTAGATTCAACATTTTCATGCCTAATTAACTGTGTAAACAAATTCGGAATTTAGGGAATTTTCTATGCCACAAGGGAGTGGAGGTTTACTACCTCTATTTTGTAGAAGGACTCCCCCTACCTCCTGCCAAATCGGAAGTGTCTACACTATTTGAGTCCATGCTATTCCCTTGGTGCTCCCTTTGACTCTGCTTTGTGTATTCCATGTTAATTCTGCTGCTGCTTCTGGATTCAGAAGTGTTCAGAGCCAGAAGCAAGAGTAGAGACTGTCTCAGAGTGATAATGCCCACAAATTGCAGGGCATATTTTAGTGGAGGGCACCCAGCCCTTCTGGTCCTGCCCTGCCAAAGCCTAACTGTTACGTAAGGCTCCTGTGCCCAGGTCTCTGCCAGACTTGGGGATTCTGCGAATTTCTTGTTAGTCCATTGCAGAATGAAAAGGAGAGGCAGGAAGAGATGGTGCCAAATAAAGAGTTAGGAGAGAAAAGGACTAATTGGGTGTGGGCACCCATCAGCAGAGAATGCTCACCTCAGCACCAGTCAGGAATTCACGGAGAAACCAGGGGGCCACATTGCAGGTCACCCACAGGCTTTATCTTCCATGACTGACACCCGGCAGAGCTCATTTGATGCGGTTCCAGGCTCACTGCTGGGTGTTTCTAATCATGTGTTTTAATTACTGTTTTTATTGTACTTGGGCCCAGAGGCTGTTTCAACAGACCAGCATATATTTAGAAATCTCTAAATAAATAAATGTAAAACAAAGGAAAACGAACTCTGCTGGAATTATGAGAATGATTGTTTCTAAAAAGATAGGGTAAATTTCAGATTCTACTGCTTGAAACTGACTCCTTGGCGATATCAGGGACTGTCACCTAAACACATCCACGCCCAATGGATATAGCAAAGTATGGCTTTACGATCATACCCAGGTTCTGGCTTTAAAAGTCTGTACTGTAGGTCTTGAGGCAGTTAGGGGACACTGTAGAATTTATTATGTTGGTTTTGCCTTTTTTTTTTTTAATAGGGACAAGGGGGGGGGGGTCTCACTATGTTGCCCAGACTGGTCTTGAACTTCTGGCCTCAAGTGATTCTTCCATCTTGGCCACCCAAAGTCCTGAGATTACAGGCATGAACCACCATGCCTGGCCAGGTTTTGACTTAAAAAAAAAAAGAACAAATAAATAGGAAGATTGGGTTGGCAGTAGTAGCAAATTTCTGAGGCAACATTTATTTGGACTTGTGTAGATTTCTTCCTATTACTGAATAAAGAAGGTAATTGAAATGGGCTAGTTCCTTTGTCTCCCCTTATTGTTCTTTCTTGAATTTTTGCTCTCCCCTTTAAAAGGAGCAGTGGCACTTTTAAAGAGTGTATTTCATTCAGTGTTGCCTGAAATACAAATATTGAGCACTTCTTAATTCGAGGCAGGAGCTAGGCTTTATGAGGGGAATGAGGTGTTTACAAGTTACAGAAAGTAAATTTATAAGATACATCTTGCTTCTGACTATATGCTGAGTTTGAAGTAGATGAAAGCATATTTCTTTTCTTCTTGTCAGAATCCATTATTAGTTAAATTCTCCAGTTGTGATTTTCTTTGGGCCCTAGAGGGCTTGTGAAAGTTACTAAAGAGCTGTAAGGCTGCAGTGTTAGCAAATTGCCTGGCGATAGTAATGAGGCCAGGTCTTGGTCAGGAGAGAGACATTCTGAAGTCCATCTGGTTATCTGCCATCACTTTTTGTTTCCCTCTCCTAATAGTGGCACCCTTTCCCCCCCTTTTCTCTATCTCCTTCAAAGTTCCCTAAATTAGTGGTTCTGCAAAGAGTATTGAAAAAAGATATGGATGCCTGAGCCTAATTCTGAAACAAACGAAAAGTGCCACAGTGACTCTATTGCACAGTGAGGGGTGAGACCAAGGTGCCTTTGCCCACCTTTAGTATTTCTTGTCCAT
This sequence comes from Carlito syrichta, assembly GCF_000164805.1. NCBI lineage: Eukaryota > Metazoa > Chordata > Mammalia > Primates > Tarsiidae > Carlito > Carlito syrichta. The sequence goes on along the minus strand of NW_007257945.1, from coordinate 929,334 downwards.
GTGCAATATGGCAAGCTTACTCTCAGGAAAATACCTACTTTAATCAGCCCAGTTCCTTGATTCCAAGATGCCACTAGTTCTATGATATATTATAGATTTAATAAGAGCTTTTTAATTAAAAAAAGAAAACTATCATCACTTAAAAGCATACTTTGGTAACCCCTTTGGGTCCTCTCTCATTGTGGGAGCTTTCCTGTCCTTTCAATAAATCCTGTTTTCTTATTTAAAAAAAAAAAGTCCACCTTAATTTTAGTTCATGCCATGGTTTCAGAAAATGTGAAAATCACAGAAATCTTGTAATAAAGAGAATAACATCACACCATATTGGTTGAAAACAAAGCTTCTTCTTTACTCTTGAGGGCTATTTGCATTGTCAGAGAGGATGCTTTCAAAGCCAAAACTTGGCAAATATTGCATTTTTGATAATAAATTTTCAAACTGGGTACTCTGCTGAGGAAAAGTATCTGAATCCTGGTACTGTTAATATTTTGGGCTGGAGAGGTCTTTGTTGTGGGCAGCTATCCTGTGCATTGTAGGATGTTCAGCAAACCCCTCTGGTCTCTCTTTACCATCTTCAGATTTCCATCCCCTGTCTCAGCTGTGAAGACCAAAATTGTCTCCAGACTTTACCAAATATCCCCTGGGTAGGGGAAAAAATTATTCCTAACTCAGGACACTAGATTCAAGGAATAGGTATTTTTAGGGCAGTGGCTTGTGCAGTTAGTGTTCAGTTGCAGAGAACAGACCCCACTTTTGCTGGCTCAAGTTGAAATGTATTAATGACAGTGTTTGATGGTCTACAGAACTGGTCTGAAGGCTGAAGAAACAGACTCAAAGCTGGAGCTTACAGGAACAAATCCTGAAGCCACATCACAGACTGAGCCATCAAAGGAACTGCTTCACTTGCCTGGATTTGCTTGACGACCAATCAGTGGAGAAGCTGTGGCCAGGAAGCCCCTTCTGCTAAACTGGAGAGTTAATATGCCATCTGCAGCAGCAGAAGGATGGGTCATGTCCAGCCTATTTCCTTGCTTTGCTCAGTTATGAATTCAAGTTCTGAAAGTGCGTTTGATGATGGAAACTAAATTATGCTCAAATTGCAGGGAAAAAAGTAGTTTTTAGATTGCTAGCCTCTGTAATAAACCGAAAGACTCTCTAGAGGGAGGTTGGAATCAATATAGAATGAATTCATTTCTAGTATCTTCCATAGGTTTCTTCCCCGAGATCCTCAACTCATACCAATACCTATTTGGGGTAAATGGAGTTGGCCTGTGTCCTCTTCACTCCCCACTGACACATTTTAATTTAATTTAATTTTTTTTTTTTCAGCTGAGGTCTCACTCTGCCACCCAGACTGGAGTGCAATGGCACGATTGTGGCTCACCGCAGCCTTTATCTTTTAGGCACAGGCCATCCTTCTGCCTCAGCCTCCCAAGTTAACTGGGACTACAGGCACGCACCACAGACACAATTAATTTTTTGATTTTTTGTAGAGATGAGGTCTTGCTAAGTTGCTTAAGCTGGTCTCGACCTCCCAAGCTTAAGCAGTTCTCCGGCCTACCAAAGTGCTGGGATTATATTACTTTTTTCTTTGTTTTGTTTCATTTTCCTCCCTATTTTCTCTTTCATTACCATTCTTTTCACATCTCCTCCCTCTCCCTGCCCCTAATTATAGATTTTCTGAGGATTTAAAGAGTATATATTTCATACTTGGCTCTGTCAATGCACATGATCTGTGAAAAAAGTCTTTGTTGATGAGAGGTAGACTGAGGCCTAAGTTGCTCAACTGTTATCATCTGTGTCTCTAGTCTGCTGAAGACACCGTGGAAATAGCTATTTGGGGAGGGAGGGCAGTGGCTTGTATCTTTGAATAATGCTTTATCTATAGGAATAGATCACCAGTTAACATGAACAATCACATTGTCTGATTTGAAGTAAATGTTGATTAGTAGCCTCTAGTCTAAGCAGGTAAAAATCAAACTGTGCCTTCTGTCTCTGGGGTAGGGGGCTTTACCATTAAAAAAATGTGACTTCTTAGGGTTAGGAATAATAAGTGATTGCTTATTTGATATACTTTTCTTCTAGCCTGCTGCTAAAATCTCTTAATTATCTGAGGTGAGTGGATTGCCTGAGCCCGTGGGTTTGAGACCCGCTGGGCAGGCGAAACCTCATTTCTACAATAAATAAAAAAATTAGCCGGGCGTGGTAGCGCGCGCCTGTAGTTCCAGCTGCTTGGAAGGCTGAGGTGGAAGGATCACCAGAGCCCAGCAGGTCGAGGCTGCGGTGGCCGGGAGCGGCCACTGCACTCCAGTCTGGGCGACAGAGTGAGACTCCAACTCAAAAAAAAAAAAAAAAAAAATTATCAATTTGGCTTATGGCATGGGGCCTTTGACCCTAAGTTAAAATTCAGTCAATATCCTTGGGAAAGGTGTAAACATCACGAGTGATTTACTCTTTAGTGTAAGGCTGCCACACAAAATACAGGACAATCAGTTAAATTTGAGTTTCAAATAAACACTGACTAATTTTAGCATAAATGTTGCACGGGACATACTACACCAAAAATTATTTTTAGTTCATCTGAAATTCAAATATAACTGAATTTCACATATATTTGTATGTGCTAAGTCTGGTGTGAGTTAGCTGATCAGTTTATTTCTTGACAATATATTTCTTGGAAGGAACAGGAATGAAGAAAACACGAGGGCACTGGACCCCTGAGAGGAATAAAGATGATCAAGTTGTGCTATATACAGAAAGGAAGAGGGGCAACTAAAAAACAAACAAACAAAAACAGTCACTAAACTTGTCTTGGTTGTCACTGACTATTCCCTAGACATACAAATAAATCCTGATTTGAAGATAAAGCTCTATTTCTTTGCAAGTGTGGCCACTTTTCTGCAGCATTTGGATCTGGTCCCAATGCAGCCTTCAGTTGCCCGGACTGGACTTGCAAAGCTTTGAGGTAAGCAGAAGAGATGAGCAGTGCAGGCACTGGATACCTTGGAGCCTTGTAATCTTGCTTGCACAACATCCAGATTGCATGGTTCTTGGCTTCAGTGCGGCTGGGCACAATTTCAATGCACATCTATGGAGACCATGTCACAACAACAAAACAAACCAATGTAGCTGTGAGTTACATTAACAGCTTGAAAAAACAAGTCAACAGACTTGAAGACTGCTCTGGGAGCCCCTCCCTGGGAGTCAGTCTCTGGTAGAAAGGGAGTTACTGTGCCTTCTTTTGGACATTGTTTCAGCTAAGATTATTCTATATAATCTGTACCTTGTTGTCTCTTACACATATTTTTGTTTGTTTTTTGAGAGAAATCTCTTTGTTTTATGTTGATCTGCATTAGATCTTCCTGAGGTGCGGAATGGTCTGTATTGCATGCAAATTTTTTGTCATAAGAGATGATTTTCCTCGTCAATGCAAAGGTACATCCTTTCATAGTCTCTTTTGTTCCTGTCAATCACAAACACATGGAGCCAGATTCTCCAAATCTTCTGATGCTTCAGTCACTTCCTGTTTGCAAATTGGTAGTTAGGAAAATTCATACACCTTGCAGCAATATTTCATATGACAATTTTGTAATAATTTGTAAGAGAAGCTTTGCTCCTTATGGAGAGTATATTAATACATGTAAATTAAGGCTGGTAGCACCTTCCCTGTTACTGAACTAAGAACAAACTGACTAAAAGTGTGTTAGTGGATCAGGCCCAGGAGTATGTGTGGATTGGAGTCTTGCCAATATCAGGAACCTGCTATGCTCATATATTTTTTTATTTCTGATTTTTATGAAAGATTTGATTTACGTGCCAGTAACATCAGGGTGTGTGGGTGAACACACTGTGAGGAAACCAGTGAAGAGAAGGAAAATGAAACATTTTAGAAGGAATCTTCTTAGCTGCTCAATGTGATTTCTCTGAAAACAAATGTAAGATATGTTTTATTTTGCATCTTCAGTTTTTCTCATCTGATTTACACATATTCTTAGACTCATATTTTCCTCAGTTTTTTCCTCTACATCCAGAGTGCACGTAATAATTATAATATTTGTTTAATAACTGTAAATTTATGCTTGTGAGAGAACAACAACTGCTAAAACAGCAAAGCTATCCTCATTTTCCTTATTTCTCTTTGGTTGTCTTTTTTTTTTTTTTAAACCAAGCCTCATCTGACTCATATCTTGGGCTATCTCAATTTGCACATGTTTCCAGAATTTTTTTAAAAAATCGTTTCCATTTTTATTATTTTTCCTAGTTGTTCTTTTTCCTACTATCCATTCCCTAACTCCTGTTTCCACATCGCCTCCCTTTAATCCATAATCTTTTCCTATTTCTCTAGACCTATGGGGAGAGATACAACTTCCTTTTGGTGTTTTATCACATACCTTTTTAAAGTTTTATTTTAAAGATGTGGTGTACAATTCAGGGTTAGGTACTTAAATGGTCATCATACAGGTGAAGTTTGGGCCTCCCATTGGTCTTCACTTTGCCTGGTTTGGGATCAGGTACCCTTATTAGTGTTACGTTATCACATAACTTTCATGAAACTTTGTTCCAAGTCTCTTTAAAGTATATGGAACAGGTTGCCCTAGCTCAGGGGAGCTCTCATGAGAGACATGAAATAACTTGGAGTTGGGTGTGAAAGGGGATGGGTTTTGATCTTTCTTAGGTTCATTCTTTTCTTAGGATTCCATGAAGAACTACTCTTGGGATTGGTGGATCAGGTAAACTCTTTTTGTGCGTTTAGATTCTCCAACTCAAATATTATAGTTGAACTTAATAAGTTACATTGAACTGAAAAACAAACAGACAAAAAATTCCCAAGCCATAAAAAAAATCTAGCTCTTTTCAGAGGCCGAAAGATCAACATTATCAAATGGTCAGAAATCCTTATATTATCTAAGAGGAGATTAACCCTTAGAAGGGAGAGTAACTGTGGCGTGACTAACTCCTAATGCAGCTAACAAGCCTTTCTGTGGCACATCTTGGCTTTCCTTATCCATGTGGTAACTTTAAGCCCTCCAGGGAACTTAGAAGTCATTGATATGTATAAGACACATACCCTCATTACAGGAATCCTAGGGAATGGTCAACTCAGGGTCAAAAATCTGGTGCCATTGAAAAGGGAGGCTGCAAGTGTGTGTCACAAGTGATAAACGTAACTTAGAATCTACTTATTTTGTTGAGGTTATGATTTGTTTCATAGCATGCCTACTCTGCTCCAGGTACATTGTTGCTGAGCAATGGTGAGCGAAGTCACATACGGAACTCCCACCCTCCTGGAGTATATGGTCTGATAGAGAAGACACAGTGACCACATGATCACTCAAGTGCACTTGGAACTCTATCAGTAATAAGTATTAAAAGGGAATGTATATGGAGCTTTTAGAGCCCTTAATAGGTGGGGTTGGCATAGTGGTGAGGTGACAGAAGGAAACTGAAGGGAGAAGAGGAATTACTTGATTGCAAGGTGGGGTGAACAGTTCCCGAGAGGCAGTGGTCAAATGACAAAGCTCTTGCATAAGAGAGATGGAGACAATGGACCAGTGCAGCAGGAATAGAATGAGGATGAACCAGCCACAGGGGCCAATATGAGGAAAGGTTGCAGGGGCTAGATTATTCAAGGGCACAAAGGTCACGGAATGGATGATTTTAGTCTTAAGTTTTAAGAACAATGGGAAACCATCAGAATGTTTTGGGATAGGATGGGAGAGGTGACCAGGCTCATATGTCAAAAACATTTTATTTTGACATCATAATAAGCATCATGTGAATTATTAGATGACCTCAAACATTTAAAACTGAGATATGTTTTTAAGAGTTGACTTCCTTTTTACCTCCTAGGTATTTGTGCACCTTGGACATAACTTTCATTCTCCCTGCAGCCCAGTTACCATGTCAGTATAATACCCTGATTGACTTTCCAGGGTGGTGGTGAGACTTAATGAAAACAATGGGTATAGAAACATATTGAGAAGGGAAGATGGCTAAACAAGTAAACAAGTATTGTAATTTTTAGGAACCTTGAACAATCATTATTTATATTTATTTTTTGAATTGGAGTTTCACTCCATCGCCCAGGCTGGAGTACAGTGGCACACTCACGGCTACCCCAGTGTCGATTTGCTGGGCTCTGGCGATCCTTCCACCTCAGCCTTCCAAGTAACCGGAACTACAGATGTGGCTACCATGCCTGGCTAATTTTTGATTTATTGTAGAGACAAAGTCTCGCCAAGTTTCCTGGGCTGGTCTCTAACCAGCAGGCTCAGGCAATCCCCTTGCCTTGGCCTCCCAAAGTGCTGGGATTACAGGCTGAGCCACCAAGCCCAGCCTGTAATTATTATAAAAATAAAAAGCATGAGGCAGTAGCAGTCTTTGCTGTAAATTATATAATGTATTATATTTTTACCTTAATGAACTTGGTAGGGAGCTACTCCTAAAACCATGATACTAAAACCATGATATGGTTGCTAAATTATAATAGATAATTTAGTAATGAGAATTTCTTCTTTTTCTCTTTCAGTGGGGTCTTGCAAATGAGATTCCCTGTGTAAATAAAACAGGATATACATATAATATATACGGGGGTATAAAAATGTATACATAGTGTAAGAGATGTTATCTATATATTACTTTTTGATGCTGAATTAAATTACTATAGCAATGTGTAGTATGATGTTCGCTCAACTGTGCTTCTGCCATTTTCTTTGGCTGTCCTGGCTGTCGCATGTGATGCTAGCATTCATTTGATTAATGCCATCTTTTGAGTGAACATCATACTTAAAATATGCATACTTTTTTTGGCACCCCATATATATATATATATTTTAAATTTTATGTATATATGTACGTATTTATTTATTTATTTATTTATTGAGTCAGTGTCTCACTCTGTCGACCAGGTTGGAGTGCAGTGGCACAATCACAACTCACCACAGTTTCAACCTCCTGGGCTCAGGTGAGCCTCTCACCTCAGTCTCCCGAGGAGCTGGGACTACAGGCACATGCCACCACATCCAGCTAATTTTTTGAATTTTTTTTTTTTTGTAGAGATTAGGTCTTGCTATATTGCCAAGGCTGATCTTGAACTCCTGGACTCAAGCAATCCTCCTGCCTCAGTTTCCCAAAGTGCTGGGATTATAGGCATAAGCCACCACACCCAACCAAAACAGGATATTTTAATCCCAGCTTTTGATCTTGCTATTGGGATCTTGTTATTTACATTGGTGACATTTTGACATTTTCATCTACTCTTTTCTCTGCCACTAATAACAATTGTAAAAGTTATGATTGCTAAAATTTATTAAATGATTACTAGGTATCAGGCTCTGGTCTAGATGCTTGACATACATTTTTTTTCTTGTAATACAGCAATTTGATAAGCTATGCACTGTTACTGTCCTTTTCTTAGATGAGAAGACTGAGTAACAATCAGGTAGTCAGGTTAAGCAACTTGACCAAAATAATTCAGTCAATAATGTGAACAGTTAGTTTATAAGATACAAGAGCAATTAGAAGTATTCAAACCATGTAACTGGTCAACCTTTTATGATGGGTTTAATTCTGGATTATCTGAGAAAAATTTCTCATAGTATTGTCATGAACCAACAGTTATTCTTTTCTTTTTTATGTATGTATTCATTTATTTTTGAGTTGAGGTTTCACTCTATCGACCAGGCTGGAGTGCAGCGTCACCCTCGCAACTATCCGAGAGTGGACCTTCTGAGAGCTTGTCCTTCCAAGTAGCTGGAACTACAGGCGCGTGCTACCACGGCCAGCTAATTTTTGATTTATTGTAGAGACGGGGTCTCATCAAATTGCCGGGGCTGGTCTCAAACCCGGGGGCTCAGGCAATCTACTCGCCTCGGCCTCCCAGTGCTGGAATTACAACCTAAGCCACTGAACCCGGCCTCTTTTTTAAAATATGATTTAAAAAAATTTTAGATTGGGCCGAGCGTGGTGACTCAAACCTGTAATCCCAGCACTTTGGGAGGCTGAGGCAGGAGGTCGATTGCCTGAGTCCAGGGGTTCGAGTCCTGCCTGGGCAACTTGGTGAGACCTTGTCTCTACAAAAAATCAACAGGGCGTGATGGTGCATGCCTGTAGTTCCAGTTGCTTGGAAGACTGAGGCAGAAGGATTGCCTGAGGCTGCAGTGACCATGGATGTGCCACTATTCCCTAGCTTGGGCAACAGAGTGAGACTCCAACTAAAAAAAAAAAAAAAAAGATGAAGAGAGTACAAGTGTATGTTTGTTGCATGGACACATTGTGTAGTGGTGGGGTTTGGACTTCAGGTGACTCATTCCCCAGATAGTGAACATTATACCCAATAAGTAATTTCTGAACCCTAATGTCTCTCCCTATCTCCCCCCTTTTTAATGTCTCCATTGTCTATTATTTTCATCTTTGTGGTCATGTAGCTTCCACATTTCAAGGGAGAACATGCTGTGTTTGGTTTTCTGTTTCTGAGTTAGTACACTTAGGGTGTTCTTCAGCTTTATCTAGTTAATTGTTGGTGGGTAGTTAGGTTGGTTCCATGATTTTGCTATTGTGAAAAGTGCTGCAATAAACATACGAGTTCAGGTGTCTTTTTATTTTATTTTTGAGTTGAAGTCTCACTCCGTCACCCAGGCTGGAGTTCAGTGGCACACTCATGGCTACCCCAAAGTTTACCTTCTGGGCTCTGGCGATCCTTCTGCTTCAGCTTTTCAAGTGGCCAGAACTACAGGCGTGTGCTACCATGTCCAGCTAATTTTTTGATTTTATTGTAGAGATAAGTTCTCACCATGTTGCCCAGGTTAGTCTCAGACCCACAGGCTCAGGCAATCCTCTTGCCTTGGCCTCCCAAAGTGCTGGGATTACAGGCTTGAGCCACCGCACCCAGCCTAGGTATCTTTTTAATATATTTTATTTTCCTTTGGTAGATCCCTATTAGTGGGATTGCTGGGTCAATGATAATTCTATTTTTAGTTCTTTGAAAAATCTCCACGTTTCTTATAGAGGTTGAACTAGTTTACTCCCACCAACAGTGTATGTGTATTCCTTTTTTTTTTTTTTTTTTTGAGTTGGAGTCTCACTCTGTCGCCCAGACTGGAGTGCAGTGGCCGCTCCCGGCCACCGCAGCCTCAATCCGCTGGGCTTCGGCGATCCTTCCACCTCAGCCTTCCAAGTAGCCGGAACTACAGGCGTGCGCTACCACGCCCGGCTGATTTTTTGATTTATTGTAGAGATGAGGTCTCGCTGCCCAGGCGGGTCTCGAACCTGCGGGCTCAGGCAATCCATTCACCTCAGCCTCCCAAAGGTGTGGGATTACAGGCTGAGCCACCGAGCCCAGCTTGTGTATTCCCTTTTCTCTGCAATCATGCCAACATCTCTTGTTTGACTTTTTAATAATAACCATTCTTACTTGGGTAAGATGATATCTCACTGCAGTTGTAATTTGCATTTTTCCGAAGATTAGTGATGTTGGACATCTTTTCATGTTTGTTGGCTGTGCATGTGTCTTCTTTTGAGAAGTGTCTGTTCATGTCCTTTGCCCACTTTTTGATGGGATTGTTATCATTTTTTTTCATGTTGAGTTGTTTGAGTTCCTTGTAGATCCTCGATATTAGTCCTTTATTTGAGGTATAATTTTCTATTTTCTCCCATTGTGTAGGTTTTCTGTTCACTCTGTTGAATATTGCTTTTTCAGAAGTTTAAAAAAAATTTAATTAAGTCCTATTTGTCTATTTTTGTTTTTGTTGAAATTGCTTTGGGGTCTTTGTCATAAATTCTCTGCCTCGGCTGAGTCCAGAAGGGTGCTTCTTGGGTTTTCTTCTAGGGTTTTTATAGTTTCAGGTATTACATTTAAGTCTTTAATCCGTTCAGAGTTAAGTTTTGTGTATGGTGAGAAGTAGGGGTTCAGTTTCATTTGTCTGAATATGGCTAGCCAGTTTTCCCAGCATCCTTTATTGAATAGGGTTCCCTTTCCCTGTTGTTTATTACTGTCAGTTTTGTTGAAGATCAGATGGTTGTAGGTATGTGACTTTATTTCTGGGTTTTCCAGTCTTTTCCACTGAACTATTCTTGTACCAACACAACACTGTTTTAGTTACTATAGCCTTGTGGTATAATTTGAGGTCAGGCAGTATGATGCCTCTGCATTTGTTCTTTTTACTTGGGATTGCTTTGGCTATCTATTTGAGCTTTTTTTTTTTTGGTTCTATATAAACTTCAAGATTATTTTTTCTTGTATGTGAAAAATGATGTTGGTATTTTGACAGATATTGCATCTAATCTGTAGATTGTTTTGGGCAGCATGGTCATTTCAACAATATTGATTTTTCCAATCCCTGAGCGTGGGATATTCTTTCATTTGTCTATGATTTCTTTTATCAGTGTTTTGTAGTACTTCTTGTAGAGATCTTTCACTACCTTGGTTAGGTTTATTTCTAGTTTTTTTTGCTTGAGTGTTATTGGTGTATAGAAATGCTACTGGTTTTTGTACATTGATTTTGTGTCAAAACTTTACTGAAGTTGTTTATCAGGTCTAGAAGCTCTTGGTGGAGTCTTTTGGGTTTCCTAGGTGTATAAACATGTCATTAATGAACAGGGATAGTTTAACTTTCTCCTTGACAATTTGAATGCCTTTTATTTCTTTCTTTTGCCAGGTTGCTCTTCCTGGAACTTCTAGTACTATGTTGAATACAAATGGTCCAACTGTTATTTTTAATCAAAATCATAATGAATATTTCAGAAACACATAATCAATACAATTAACTGTGACAGTAATGAAAACATCACATAATAAAATGTGTTATTTACTAAATTTAACAGAAGAAAAATATATTCTTGACAAAATTTAGATGGCAGAAGTTTTACTTGGTATGAAAAAATAGTCACAAAAAGAAAAAAAATGACTGAAGGTAAAATCAATAAAATTAGATATAAATGAAAAATGTCATGAATGAAATCTTCATTATAAAATTTACCCCCAAAAGAACTGATCTTGATAAAAATAGTATCATCAAATAAAAATAGGAAAATCAGAACTATTGGAATTATTATAGAAACTTGGTCAAATAATTATAATGATTTAGTAAAGTTTACTTCAGTACATCTGTCATCATAAAAATGTTATTAAAATAGCAGAGTGTTCTCTTGCCACTTTTCTTCACCATTGTACTGGAAGTTCAAGCTAGAAAAATTAAACAAGAAAAAAGGATAAAAGACATCCAAATCAAAAAAAGAAGAAGTAAAACGATCTCTCTTTGCAAATAATATGATAGAAAACCCTAAAGACTCAACAGAAACTGTTGGAACTAATAAATGCATTTGGCAAAATTGCAAGTTATAAAGTCAACATATAAAATGCAGTCCCATTTCTGTACACCGTGAGTTATCTAAAATGTAGCATGCAATTAAATTGTGGTAAGACTGATAGTGTAGGCATTAAAAAACAGAGGGAACACACAGAGAACAAAGCTAATTTTGAGAAGGTGCTTATAATTATGTGATCTTGGTAAAACACTTTCATGTCTCAACTTGTTAAACTATTTTTTAAATTATGCAAAATACTGGCATTGGACTAAATCTTTAATTTTCTTTCTGAGCTACAGACTTATAAGACTCTCCTGTCTGAAGTGTTCTCCTTACACAGCTGGTCCCACTTTTATGATGCCATGCATTCTTGGGCACAGTGTGAAGTGGATCATCTGTTTTTAGCCTGTTCAAGGTTGTTAGTAGAAAGCACAACATAGGGGATAAAGGCATCCAGAAGTGAAGTATGCAATATTATATGCAATATTAATATGGAGGCAGCGCTGAAATGACAAAATAAGGTGATGAAAAGGGAGCTGCCCAGACTCCTGCAGTGCTTAGTGTGAATAGGTATTTACTCATTTTACTAACCTGAGGTTTCTTTAGGCATCATCTTCCAGATTGAAGCTGCTGGAAATTTCTGCCCTTGTTAATTTTTATCTTTTCTCCTCTCTCTTCCCTGTATCTATAAAAACTTATTGCTTAAAGAGTTGTTTATTAGCAGTATCGAGTGTCAGCACCATGGAGGACCCACTGTATTCAAGGCACTCTGCTCTTGTTGAGTAAATATTTGCCAATGTTCTAAATGCCAGGGCCTCTTGAGAACTTAAGAGGAATGCTACTTAGACAGGAATGGGGGCTGGGCAGTATAATTCCCATCCCTGCAACTGTGCAGCAAATTTTGGAGATGCGGGTTGAATGCCGCCAAAAAATGTACCACATTACTACCACCTTGCTTACTTAGTGTGTTGGTGACCACGTCTCCCTCAGACTTCCTTGAAATAACTTTCTCTCATGTTGACACTTAGGGGAGAGCAAAAATTCTCCTTTTCTAGTTTGGGTTTTGATATATGTTTGAAAAAGGAATTATGCAAACGTAGGTCTAAGAGGGTGTGACAAAGCAAGCCGTCAGCCTCACAATGAGGGTTCAACAAGTTCCTTCATGTTTTTTTTGTTCATAGCCACCTCCTCTCAGTTAGCTCTTTTGAACTACCCATAAAACAAAATAGGCTTATTAAACACAAGCCGGTAAATGAATTTGGCAGTTGCACCTATTCAAATAGGCTTTCCTCTTTAGCTGTTTACAATCCAGGAAAAAAAAAGTCAGAAGATAAATACCTACTTATCAGTGGCTGTTCATGGCTTCCCTTTTGGGATGTGAGGTCAGCCAGGCTCTGAAAGATGTGGGCATTTTGCTCTAGATGTAGCACTAAACTGATTCACAAAACTAATGTCACAATGAAAAGTCAGGATTGCCTTGCCTTGTCACTGTCATTTCCTTTACTAAGTTTGCATATAAGGATAAATACTATATCAAGTTCTTTTCTTTCTTTTTTTTTTTCTAGATTAGAAAATATAGTTTACTTAGAAAGTAAATTAGAGAGAGAGTGAGAGAGAGACAGAAAGAGGCGATTCACCTCCTAAACGTAGGAGAGGGGACCAAAGCCAGGAAACAAGGCGACAGCCATAGCTCAAAGAGCACATGACCACACCAATGGTGGCTGGTTGCTCTTGACTGAGGCCTTTTAATCCTTCCCTTTGATGGGGGAAGGTCATTAAGATGGTTGGGTGGTAGTATGCCCCACATTAGCATGAAGGGTCAGGTAAGCGCAGGTACTAATGTCAGGTGATGGACAGCAGGCAGATGGGTGGGTTAGTCATGCGATTGCTGTCATGGTGGTGGGCTAGATGGGAGGAGACAAGAGGAGGGGTTTTCCTGCAAGACGCTTGTCAGATGTTTCCAATCCACAAGCTACTTAGCAAAGATGTGGTCGTCTTATTATTTCTATGGCTTTGGCCAGCTAAGGGGTGATCTTTGGCCTTCCGCCTTCCACAAGCAAACTGAAGATTTCTTAGAGATTATTATGCCAAACCATGAACTGAAAGGTTGGGCTGTCCTTGTCTTGTATCTGATGGAGATTTGCCAAGGGGATGGGGTAGGCCGCCATTACATACAGGCTTGGCCTGTAGTAAAATGTCTGAATGCTCCCTAAAACCTGCCTATTGGAAATGTATCTATGTCTAACCTGTGCCAGGTTCAAAGCATGTCAGTCTTATGCTGAGGCAAAACGTGAACTAAGTTTATTCTAAGTTTCTTGGGGGTCCGTCCTTTCATTTCCCACCTCTTGCCATTTCAAAAATATTCTTATTTGTAACTAGGGATTAGGAACCAAGGTCAGACTTCTGTTCCTGTTTCCTGCTGAGTAGGAGTCGTAGAGCTGTCACTACCTGTCTAGAGCAAGAGGAGGGGATGAGAGGATAGGAGTCTATGGAATTGTTCAGTTCCTTTCTAAACAATTAAGGGTATTTCTTCATGACTTTTTCCACAAGAACATAGGCATGTACTATGTGTGCCCTCTTACTGACTGGGACAAGAGGTAGTCTTGCTCTGTGGATCAGCTCTTCCTATCCTTAGATTCTATTCTTTCAAGAAGCTTTCCCTGCAAATTTGGCTCCTTTTCTGAACCTACAACGTCCACATTTTAATGAGCTGAAGAGGATACCAAGATACATAGGAGACTGTCTTAACCCTCAAAATCTTACCATCAGTAAATGAGGTAATGTGTGATGATGGTCAGTAAACTGACACACAAATGTGAGGTAATTTGAGCTGATCCTTGAAAGAAGGATGATGTTTGTATCATTTCTGGTTATGGGAAAGGACATTCCAAACTGGAGAAGTAGTTTGAGCAAAGGTGAAGAGGTGTTTCTAGTCAGTGGACAAACTTTTTGTTCTTATTTTATTTGGCCTGAGCAATGTTTGATGCTGCTGACCATTTGCTTCATCTTGAAGTAGTCTCTTGGCTTCTGACATCACATTCTGCTGGATTCCTCCTGCTTTTCAATTTCACCCTCTGAGTTGACCATATGTATATTGATGATGCCTTGGCTGTGTCTCTAGTCAGACGGCTGTTTTGAAGTTCAGAACTATATAGCTAACTGTCTGTTGTTCACACCCATATACACATCTCTTACTTAACATACCTTAAGTTCTGCATGTCCAAAGCTGAACCCATTATCTTTTTCTCCAATTCTGCACTTTCCTCAGTTTCATACCTCAGTGAATGTACATTCTGTTATTCAAGTCAAAACCATGGTATATATTGACTCCTCCCCCTTCATTACCCCCCATATAATAAGCCAACTCTTATTTTATTCATATTTTATTTACTATCTCTTGAATCTGTTCAAGTCTTTCCATTTCTATTATTGTCTTCTTTGGTTAGCTCACCATCATCTTTTGCTTGGATGACTGCAATAGCCATCTGTAACTTTTGCTCCAGGCAATTCTTTCTGTATGTTTTAGCCAATGGGATCTAAAGCACAAATATGATCATTGTGGTTTTTTTCTTTCTTTAAAGCCTCTTATACACCCCCTTTGCCTTAAGGAGACTGTCTAGATCCCTAAGTAAGACTCACTTGCTTTTCTTATTCTAACCTGCTGACCTCCCTTGCCACTGTCAGGAGTGGATGTGATGTGGGAGCAGACAAGCACTGTCACTATAGCTGGCCTTGAGTAAAGGCCCCAAGCGAAGGCAAGGTCTTGCTTCATGGCCCCAAGCTCGTAGGCAAGGTCTCGCTTGGTAACTCTGCATCCTCGCCAAAGGCGAGGGATGCAGCCTGCTACATGAAATGGTGTCTCAGATGCCCACACATCCAGGTGCCCATAGCATAAATAAAGCCTTAGCCACAACAAGATAACCGCAAAACAACTCGCCTTTAGGTAGCAACAAAATTCCGTTATAGCTCCCTCACAGACCTTGAATCCCTTCCAACTTTCTTTGTGTTTAGTTATAAAATAAACACACTGAGCTAGTTCAGTACCACTTCTCCTCTATCAGAGGAAAGTGTCCCACCTGGCCCCACCTTTTCTTTATGTCTTTGTGCTTGTGTCTTTCTTAATCTCTTGCCACTCTCTCAGGACACTCAAGGCAACCACGCGGGCCGCAGCATGCCACCTCCTCTCAAGCTTCCTGAGCTTCAGTCATTTTGAGTGTACCTGCATTTGCTAACTTACCAGGTAAGTTTTCAAATCTCTCAGCCTCTGTGCACACTTTTCCCTATCTAGCACGCTGTCCTCCCTAGCTCTTCCTTTGGTCTTGGCTGGGCAATTACTACTTATAATGTATTCTGATGGCCTGATTACTTGTCTGTATCCCCTCAGGTCAATCTCTCCTACCAAGTCTGGAACATTTTAGATGCTCAGTAGACATTTTTTGGATGAATAAGTGAGTGATAACACATGAGGTGTCTTAAAGGAATGGTAGACCACCCAGCCAGTCTGAATGGAGTGTAGAATATATAAAAGACAAGAATGGAAGATATGAGAGAAAGGTGGGTTTCCTGAACACAAATTATGAGATAGAGATTCCAATGCAGGCAATTTATTGGGGAGTGCTCTTGGGATGAACTCCTGTGAGAGAGGAGGGAAAGAATGAGGCAGGTTATGGCAGAGGGAGAAGCTGAACTGAAATGCAGTTGCAACAGGGCCCTTAGCTGATCCCAGTTGGTACTTAGAAGCTGGCATAGCCCTACAAAGTTGTCCTGAAGTGAGGCAAGAGGGCTGTGCCTTTGTATCCCTCAGCAATCAGTCATTGAATGTAGGCTGCCTCTGGGGAGGAGGCAAAACTGGGACCAAGCAGCTTCTTTTGCTAAGAGCAATTTCTGGAGAGGGATTCAACTATGACCTGTCAGGAGCCAACACTGCTGTTGTCTAGGGGAATGAATATCCTGGTATAGAAGGATCTAGGTGACCCTCAACAGTGTCTACTACACTTGGTCTAGTGCACGCCAGACTGAGAAATTTATGCTTTATTTGATAGACCTTGGAATGCCATTGAAGATGTTTATGCAGAGAAATCATATGGGTCAGAGTTGTATTTGAGAAGATTAATCTAGCTGGAGTATTTTGATTGGATTGGAGATGGAGAAGCTGTAGACACAGGGGCCACTGGGAGACTTGAAGTATGAAGGTGGGCCCCCAAAACCTGGAATTTATTTATAAAAATTGTGTGTTTGTTCTTACATGTTTAAACTTCAGTCACCTTCCAAGTATGCTCCATTTAATGCAATGCACTTATCAAAACACATTTTCCACTGATTAAAACAGTTTTTGAACTCATCAATTTTGGGACCTTTTAGTACTTCTGCTGTTTTTTTGTTTCATCTCTTCCATGTTGGCAAATGGGAACATTGAGGACTTTTTAAATCCAGGGAAACAAAAAAAAGTTGCTTGGGGTGAGATAGGGTGAAAAGGGGAGGGTGGAGTTTGGGGGTCATGCTGTTTTGGTCAAAAACTGCTGAACATGCAGCATGGTGTGGGCAGGTTGTTTGTGTAAATTACCTATCATGAAATGGGCAAACATGTTGAAAGAATCTCAAAAAAAAAAAAAAATTTGCTGAAGCAGAATGCAGCCTCTCATAACAACACTAGCTGGTACACTGATGCTGATGGGTTCCTAGAACAATTACCTAGCAGAGGAAGCCTGTACCACAAGGGACCTGACCTCAAAAAGATAATTCTGATTATTTTGTTGTCCCCTCTTTGTAGTCCAGGTGAGGGAATAAAGGTCTATACAGGGGTATTGGCAGTGGAAATGGAAAAGTCTAGTGGTTGCAAGAGATATGACAGTGCTGGAATACATAGTCACTGGTGATGGATATGGGGAATATGAATGAGGAAGGAGACTCAAAGGTGATTTCACAGTTTTGGACCTGGATGGAATGTACAAATGATGGTGCTGGATAGTACAAATTTAAGAAGGTACAGGCTTGGCAACAGATGTGTTTAATTTGAAATGTATTAAGAGCAACCACCTAAGTAGTAGTGGAATACAGCTGAGCAATTTTGGGGAGGAAAAAATACACAGAAATACAGAGTTCTATAATGATATGAAGATGTTCATGTAGCAGCATTAATATCAAATGTGTGTAAAAACAGTTAATGCTACAAGACACCAGAGAAGAGAGAAATCACTGTGGCCAAGAAATATTCGTGGAGAAGGTGATACTTGAGTGGGTTCTAGACAGAGATGTGGGGTTTACCACGGAGAAGGAGAGATAGGAAGGGCAAGAAGACATTCTTTTTTTAAAATTTTAAATATGTGAAGTATAACTAAGAGTTAGGTATACAAATGTTCATTACACAGGTACCCTTATTGATGAGGTATATACCCCTGCCCCCTGGCAAATTCCCACTACTGCCAATCTCCCTCACCACTCTGGCAGTTTCCCACTACTGCCAATTCTTTTCTTATAGTATTATGATAATTATGCAAGGTCCACTTATGAGTGAGAACATGTGATACTCAGTTCTTTGTTTCTGTGATAGATCACTCAGAATTATAGACTCTAAGTCCATCCAAGTTGCTTTGAAGTTCATAATTTTGTCATAATTTTGTCCTGCGTAATATTCCATCATGTATATGTACCAACTTTCTAAAAAAATCCAGTTCTCTTTCGATGGAAGGCATAGTTGGGTCCTTGTTTTTGCTATTATGAATAATGCTGCAATAAGCATGCATAATCAAACAAGCCTGTAATCCAAGCACTTTGGGAGACCAAGGTAAGAAGTTTGCCTGAGCCCAGGGATTCGAGACCAGCCTGGGCAACTTGGTGAGACTTCATCTCTACAATATACCAAAAAATTAGCCGGGTGTGGTAGCACTCACCTGTAATTCCGGCTACTTGGAAGGCTGAAGTGGAAGGATCGCCTGAGCCCAGTGGGTTGACGTTGGGGTGACTGTGAGCGTGCCACTGCACTCCAGCCTGGGCAACAGAATGAGACTCTGACTCAAAAAAAAAAAAAAAAAAAATGCATGTGCAGGTATCTTTTTCATAGAGTGATTT
The DNA here is from genome assembly GCF_000164805.1 of Carlito syrichta. Lineage (NCBI taxonomy): Eukaryota > Metazoa > Chordata > Mammalia > Primates > Tarsiidae > Carlito > Carlito syrichta. The sequence continues at coordinate 910,962 of NW_007257945.1, read as the reverse complement.
GAGTTCCTCTGGGTATATTCTCAGTAGGGGGATTGTGGGATGGTGTGGGAGGTCGACTTTTCACTCTTTTAGGCATCACCACACTGTTTTCCACAGAGGCTGTACTAGTTTATGTTTCTATCAATACTGTAGAAGTGTTCCCTTTTTGCTGCATCCTCTCCAGCATCTGTTGTGTTTTGAATTATTGATGACGGCCATCCTGACTGGAGTTAGGTGGTATCTCAGTATGGTTTTAATTTGTATTTTTTTGATGACTAGTGAGGCTGAGCATTTTTTTCATGTATCTGTTAACTGGTCGTATGTCTTCTTTTGAGAAGTGTCTGTTCAAGTCTCTTGCCCACTTTTTAATGAGGTTGTTTGCTCTTTTCCTTTCGGCACATTTGAATTCCTTGTAGATCCTGGATGTTAGGCCTTTGTCAGATATACAGTTGGCAAATATTTTTTCCCAGTCTGTGGGCTGTCTCCCCACTCTCTCAATGGCTTCTTTGGCTTTGCAGAAGCTTGTCAGTTTGATGAGGTCCCACTTGTCTATCTTATCTATTATGGCATGGGCATTCGGGGTTTTGATCAGGAATTGGTTGCCAGTTCCAATTTCCATAAGGGTGTCTCCTGCATTTTCTAAGGTTCTTATAGTTTGAGATTTTATATTTAGGACTTTGATCCATTTAGAGTTGATTTTTGTGTATGGTGATAGGTAGGGGTATTGTTTTAATCCTCTGCATGTGGTAAACCAGTTTTCCCATCACCATTTACTGAATAGTTTCTCCTCTCCCCAGTGGTTAATGGTGGAGGTTTTGTCGAAGATGAGTTGGTTGAGAAATTGAGGTTTTGCTTCTGGAATCTCTATCCTGTTCTCGATGACATTCTTAATGGAGTTAAAGATTTGGGCAGAGACAGAGAGGTAGGAATACACATTACATATACAAGGGACCATGAGGTTAATTTCACTGAATAGAAGATTTTTTTCAATAAAATATTGGTTTAAAAAGTTGAAAAATTGATTGTAGAGAAATCTGAATGATGGGCTAAATGATAGGACGGGTAGAGGAGTTTAGGAGATTTTTGGGGCAGAACTTTTCCTCTGTTTCTGAAGTTTAATCCTATCTACTGCCTGGATGTGGGTCTCCATAACCCACAGAACTAGAACTCTCCACTTGCGTTTTTACAATGTTTTTACATCTCAGTGCTTATGATGTAGAAGACTACTGGTTATTGGCAGTCTTTTTCATGGAGATTATATTAAGACACATTAGAGGAAATTCCAGACTGAGTGTTTTCTGAGGCTTTTACATCCACAGCCTCTGCTTAGCTTTCATGAGGCACAAAGAATCTGTGGCCTAATTGATCAGCTGGTTTACTGGCTCACCCTGAAAAGTAAATATTGTGTATCTGAAAGTGGAAAGTCAGTGTGTAATCTAGCTGCCTAGTCACGCCTGCCCCAAATGCTGTTGAAAACTTTGACCAAGGACCATAAAACTGTCAAGAACTGGGGCCCAAGCTTGCTTCCACACCAAATAACTCATTATTGAAGCTATTGGAAAGATAACAGGACATGCATTTGACTTGCTAAGATTTCTTGTTTGCTACAGAAGCATCTGGCAGAGCTAAATAGCTTTGTATTACATAATTTTCATTTCTGCTTTTTATTTATCATCTACTTTGATTTATTTGACATAGAAACTTGCCTCACCCACCTCTGAATACTCACAGAATAGAAAGGGTATCTTGATATGAGGGGAGACCCAAAAAACCTGGAATTTATAAAAATTGTGTATTTGTTCTTACATGTTTAAACTTCAGTCACCTTCAAAGCACTCTCTGTTTGATGCAATACACCTATCAAGTACTTTTTCCACTGTTTTATAACTTGTCAGTTTTGATGCCTTTTAGTGTTTCTGCTGTTTTTTGTTTTATCTCTTCTACATTGACAAAAGGTTTCCCTTTGAAGACTTTTTTCATCTGGGGAAACAACAACAACAATAAAAAAGTCACTTGGGGTGAGACTGGGTGAATAGGAAAGGTGGGAAACGGGAGTCATGCTGTTTTTGGTCAAAAACGGCTGAATACTCAGCGTGGTGTGAGCAGGTGCACTTGTAAGTCCCCCGTCATGAAATGGGCAAATGTGTTGAAAGAATCCCCAAATGAAACTTCACTGAAGCTGAATGCAGCCACTCACAATGCTAACTTTACACTGATGCCGGAGTATTCCTAGAACACTTACCTAGCTGGGGAAACCTGTACTACAAAGGCTCCACCTGCCAAAAGATAATTCCAGCTTATTTTGGGTCCTCCTCATAGATCTGCAGTGACTTTAAAATGGAATCTTCAGATTGGTACTTGGACCATTAAAAGCAACAACAAAAAACTTTCCTTGGTATCTTTGAGTAGATGTTTGATTTCACCCTCCTCCCAAGCAGTCATGGGCTGCAATGAGACTTTCATTTTGTTACATTCACAGGATCACTCTTTGTTTCCTTTACATAATTTCATCACAGAGGGTTTGAAATACTTCTTGGGAAAAAAAGAATTGCTGCTTAAGGGAATAAACTTTTTTGGGGGGAACAAGAAATGTATGACATGGGGACCAAAGTCCCCATGGTTGCTTTTGGAGTGGCCTGCTAGATTTAGGACCAGTGATGAAGAGTATGCAATTAATGATGTACAAATAGTTACTTCTCTATTAATATGGCTCTAGCATATCTGTAGCTTTCCTCACAGTAATTGCATGAGCTTTCATTAAACAGAAAAAAATGTGCCCAATCTTGAGCAATTAAAAAATCAGAGCATGTTATTAAGTTGCCACTGATATTCAACAACTATACATTAATCTCTACCAAGCAAGCAAAGGCGTGTTTATTGTGTTTTATCCATTGTTCAATCTTGCACAATTGAATGCATTCTTCAGTCCACAGAAACACTTAACTGCAAGAGTTTTTTATATTTATATTTTATATTTAATAGTGCCCTTCAATGTTTGATCTAAAGGGAGTATGTTTCATTGATCCAAAGAAGAATCATACAAGCATGTGTGCTATGTTTTTAATTTAAATTAGAAATCTTAATTGCTTAGTGTCTTACTTGCTCCATTTAATTTCTTTCTAAATCCAGACTAATTTTTATTGCTGCTTTAGATATCCCTAGTATAATCTTTTCATTTTCTTCCTAATTACCTTGTCTAGAGATGGAAAAGAAGAGTCATCTTCAGTCCACATCACGTGCTTTTTAGAGGTGCTGAGAAGACTTCCTTGTTTCCCAAATTAACTCATAGTTTTCTATTAGTAATATTACTTTATTAGGGACCAAAGGTCTATATGCAACTTACTCACCCATGATAACTACCAACTCCATTCCTGTTTTTGGTTTACTGATGTCAATCTAAATAACAGAGAGGCTCTAAAAGAAAAATGACACTTATTTAGGAATAGAGCATTGCAATGGGAATACACATGTCTTAGCAAAATATGTGTCTATTCTGGGAGGTAAAGGAAGAAAAAGGTTTTAAAAGGAAAAGTGAAGAGGATTATTTGATTGTTTTGAGATAATTATCCTTGACTATAAGAATCAATAATAAAGTTGATGCCAATTTGAGATGTACAGGCAGTTGCTGCACAGAAGTATTTTTTGTGTAAGTTTGTGAGGGCTTTTGTGCAAAGTTGTGGGTTTTGCCGTCTTTTGTGATAGTTTTTGTTATTAGGCATTTATGCATGAGAAACTCTTTCTTCATGGCCTTCCTTGATCTTATTTGTAAGTTTTTGATTGTTTGTGTGTTTGTCTTAACAAAAATGACTCCATTTTGATTCTGACAACTTTCACGTTTCCCCATTTTGATGAAGAGCTTTCTGAAAGCATCACAGGTCAATTATTCTATAGATACATTTTTATGTCCTTCAGTGCTAGGGTGGACCTGGCCCGGGTTGTTGGTCTGATTCCACATCAGAGAGAGTGAATGGTGGCTAGAATTCAGTTTCAAAACACTTTTGGCCACATTTGAGCCACAAAGCTTTGAAGGAAATGGCTCTCAGGTTAAATTTATCTGGAGTTCATTCTTAAGTTCAACTTTGTCTATTATATAGTCTTTTGCCATCATCTCCAAGTGCTGGGATAGTATTATTCTGTTAGGAGTTGTACTTCTGCAAAGATTCAACAGGTAACACATGCAGATTTTAAAAGGGGAAAGAAAAACTAATAGTAATATGGCAATCTCAGTTTGAAAAATGGGTTTGAATCATGAACATAGGCTTAAGGCAACCAATTGAAAAATCAAATGACTACCGGGACCTGTTATAAGCATATAGCCTGTTTTCTTAAATAGTGTACATGCATCTCAACTTTCCAAGAGGAACTTGTTCAGGTATTACCAATAATAGCACAGACATTTCCTTATTTGACAAATAGATACAAAAAGATTTCTTGTCAGGTTCTGTCAAGTTACCAGAAGAAGCTACTGATTGTGAGATTTCAATTACACCATTATCCTGACAAGTGAAAATGACAGGCATCAAAAGAGGTAAGTGTCTCCTTATGATATAAAGTGTTATTCTGATGTCTTAGGAAAAGCTGTCTTCAGCATGAAAATTTTGACTGCTTGTCCTGGTTTGCGTGTCTCTGGTTATGGCGTTGGGTGGTTTGGTAAACTTTCTGTGTGGCTCATGCATCAGGCACAAAACTTGCTCCTTAAAATGTATCGTTTCAGCTTGTAGGACTTCAGGAACTAAGCAGTTTTTGTTTTCAGCAATTCCATGGAAGAAAGTTGGATTGTAGGGATCCAGAAGAATTTAAGATCTAGTCTATTCTATAGGTAGATAACAAGAACAAGAAACAATGCACAGAGATACAATGTAATAGCAGGTGCATTCTAGCTTTTCTTTAGAAACAACTTTTTCTCTCTAAATTGATCACATAGGAGTCTCAGATTAAAAATCCTCTTGAGGCTAGGAAGACAAACCAAGGCAGACTTTAGAGTTTACCTACAATCTTAAGGATCCTGAGTCTTCCATGATCATGAAAAAAAATTTAACAATACTCTCAATCCAGGAAGTTAAAATTTTTATCTACTCTCTGTAAGGCTGAGAACTCTTGATGCCAGGCATTCCAAGGACATTCTCACATACGATAGTCCAGTCAAAGCTTTGGTAATATAGCCAGTATTTTCCGTTGTAACCTGTTATAAAAAGAGAACAGATTTTTACTGGACTTATGAAAATAACCATACTGCCATAAGGCTACTTACAAATAGTTTCCAAATTTTGGAGGAATCAAGTAGGGAGAAAAAGCAAATGCTTCCATATTTGTTCACAAAATTATACTGTGTCAAATTGTGTAAATTATAAAAAGCTTAAGAGAGAAAATTTTCTTAAATCTGGAAAACAAAACATTTAAGTGTAGAATCAATAACATTTCAAACAAAAGTTATGAAAACATTATTGTCATCAGCTACTTAATCTCAGGTAATTAATTTTTGTTCTGTTTTATCTCAGCAGTTTCATGACTCCTTCAGTTTCTTTATTAGAGTTCTCTAAATTTTTACCATTGATCTTAAAGTTATTAGAAACTTGTGTTCAAGAGTACTTGCTAGTATCATGTTTGATGATAAAGAATTTTGGACTATAGCTGACTGCATACGCTTTTAGAGAAAAATCAAAACAATAACTGTGAATGCCAAAACTTATTATAATCATGGTTAAAGTCTGATGAAAGTTTATTATTGACAAGGAAATTTAGTTATTTCTATTCATATAGGATTTTAAGATAACAATCAGAATTATGACTGACAGAGTCACATCAGGACCAGCAGACTTTTATAAATTTCACATAATATTTAGGACACTCATATCAATAATATATTCATATTGATATAACCTTAAAAGAAGATTTAACATAACAACCAAAATTATGACTGATAACATATGGGATTCTTATAAATTTATATATTTGTTGAAACATTTGTGTTAGTAACACACTGATAAATGTAATTGAAAGAAGATCTAGTGTCATTTACATTTGACAATGTTTTCCATATAATTTACCAAATAATTCTAGTCACTTAATATCTCTATGAAGTGAGAAATACATTGTTTGAAACTCTTCAGGGCCAACATGGAAAATTCCAAAGTTAATTCTATGTCAAAAAGACTTAATTCAACATTTTGATCCTAGCAAAGCCTGACTAAGACATCAAAAGTTTCAAAACACTTGATCAAAACAAGATCACAGGTCTCTGTGAAATGAGTCATTTGTTTAACCAGAATGATAATCAAAAGACTTCAAAAGCAGTAAGAAAATTACATGGATATAAAAACCTTAACTGTTTTATTTATTATTTGAGTGGGAGTCTCACTCTGTCACCCAAGGCTGGAGTGCAGTGGGACACCCATGGCCACTGCAACCTCAACCTGCGGGCTTAGGAGATATTTCCACTTCAGTCTTCCAGGTAACTGGAACCACAGGTGTGCACCACCATGCCCGGTTAAGTTTTTGATTTATTGTAGAGACAAGGTCTCGCCAAGTTGTCCAGGTTGGCCTTGAATCCCTGGGCTCAGGCAATCCTCTTGCCTATGCCTCCCAAAGTGCTGGGATTATAGCTGTGAGCCACTGCACCTGGCTAAAAACTTTAACCATTTTAAAGCTGTTTTCATAAGTAATCCAAAACTTAATAAAGATAACAGAAATCTATCCTTATAAAACATACATTATTTGTTTTTTTTTAGGCAAGTTACTTAAAAGGGTGAAGAAAAACCTCCTCCAGTGTGAGTGCTTTTCTTTATGGGAAGCTCATTTAGACAACCTGGAAATTGAACCTTATAAAAAAGATATTTGAATTTAATTAGACACAGGAAGAGTATATCCAGAGGTATGATTGTATGCCATATTATAAAAGAATGTTAATAAGAAAACTGGTACTTTGTACAGAAGAATATATCTCTTAGTAACAGCATGGGGAGTTTTCTGGTTACACGGGATAATTCAGACACATCAAGAAAAGCCAAGAATACAGAATCAGGTTACATTGGAGGAAAACATTGCTTTTCTGGGCCTCCAAAATAAACATTTTGGAGTCAGGCCATAACAGCAGAGTTAGAATTAAAGAAAAACATTATAGAGGCTGAAGAAAAAGTTGAAGGAGGGAATTATCATCTCATACCTTGTCAAGGAGAGAAAGAGTTGAAGATGATGTATACCTGCAAATTATGTGTTTGGAGATAAAACAAATTTGAGCTTTGGAGATATGAGTCTGAGGAACTTTAAGAGAAAAATCTCTACCTTAATAAATGAAACTCCCATTCTAAATGAAGAAGATAATATTTCCAACCTAATTAGATAAATTAAATGGATCTTAGGAGTAAATAATGCAGAAATAGAAACTGTCTGTAGTCTAGAAGATGACTGTTGAAGAAACAGATTTTTAGGATTAAAAATCAAAACCTCTTGAAATTTTACAAAGAGCACATCAATACTTTAAGAAAACCTTATTGTTCTAATATAGGGAACCATATTTAGTTTTGTATCAGAGTATTTTTCATATCAAACTCAATCTTTAGAAGAATATAAATAATTCCCTTCTAATTACACCTAATTTGACCATATGCAAAATTCTTTTGATAAATCCATTCTTCATGAATCTCATCACCACTTATTTAGACCTTTCACAACACGTATAGACTTCCTGCTTAGTCCTATACTTCTTTCATAAGCCAGTCATTTTACTTCAGGCCAAATATTTATCACACAATTTTTTTTCAAACAAAATTATTCTCTCTTCTTTTTTAACCTTTCCTACAAAAAAATAAATCCTTATACCCATAATTTTCTTCATGTCTCTCTCTCCTACTCATTACTCCTTTCTATCTTATTTCTGTTTCCTTCCAAACCAATAGTTTGACACAATCTTTAAATAATCTCCAAATTAGACCAAATTACTTTTTTTTCAATAAAAAACACATTTTTATGCCTTTTTGTCTTGTAATGCAATTTTATAACTTCTCATCAAAATATATTCTTGGTATACTTTGTATAGAGAATTGTATATATTAATTAGGATTTTAACTCTTAGTAACCTTCATCTCTAACATGCAATTTTGAACTGTCACATGAGTATTTTATACATGAGAACTATTTTATAGTTTATTAAAATACTTTTTTCATAATATGGTTTTTTGATGTATATTAGTAAACCCAAATATATTGAAGAAGCCAAGAACAAACTTATGTTTATGTTCAGCAATTTATCTTTCAGTTTTTATCTTATTTTGAAATGACCTTGACATTTAATGAATATCTATTGCTTAATTCAACTTAAAATAATTTTAAAATCTCGAGTTACACAAGAAGTTTATTTCTAAACATTCATTTCTTTTACATTATCTAATTTATTTGTGTTTGAAAATTGACCTAGATTACTTATGAAAACTGTTATAAGACATAGCTGGTCATCATTTCAAGTTATTTCCCTGTCATTCATTTTTATAGCCTGCTAATATCAGATGTTCACCACAGCAAGAACCACAGAGTTAGATACATAGGTATTTTGTTAACGACTCAGAAAATCCAGTTGTTTTTAGTAGGCCAATTATATTAAATTAGTATTACTTATCAAAGAACTGCACAAGCAAAGATTATTCTGTTTTAGGCTGTGTTTATAGTTTTATAACCTTTATGTCAAACCCTGATACAGTGAAACATGTAGTAAAGACAAATCTAATATGGTAAGACCAGTAACCCAGACAAAAATATATGCTGATGATTATATTTTTTGTTTTATCAATAATTTTAAAAGCACCTTATTGATTAATGATTAACTTAAGTCATCTGAACTAAAATGCCTTTTAGTTAATTATATATTTTATATGAGGACTCGTTTATCTAAGCCAATCTGAACAGAATTTCTTAGAGAATTTTTTGGTCAATGATGCCAGATTTTTCTATGTTGACACAACATATAATAAATGCTCATATACACATACACATCAAAACATATATATATGTTATATATGCAGAATTAAAGATTTTATAACTTTCATTTTATAATTTCAGGCATAAGATAGTAATACATACATATTCACCAGTTTATAAAAGACAGTTGAATCCAAGTTATATTATGACAAAATAGAACCTGTTTACATGGCTAAACTTTTTTTTAAATAAAGGCATTTTATTTTATTTTTTTAACTTTTAAATTTTTTATTTCAAAGATGTGAGGTACAATTCAGGGTTAGGTATACAAATGTTCATTATGCAGGTACCCTTGTCAATGAGGTGTGCTCCCTACTTCCCCTAGCAGTTTCCCTCAACTGTCAATCCCACCTCCCCTCCCCTGGCAGTTTCCCACTACTGCCAATCCCTTTCTTATAGTATTATGATAATTGTTCAGAGTCTGCTTATATGTACTCTGTTCTTTGTTTCTGTGGTAGATCACTGAGTATAATAGACTCTAAATTCATCCAGGTTGCTGCCAAGTTCTTTATGGCTGCAAAATATTCCACTGTGTATATGTACCACATATTTTTATCCAGTTCAGCTTTGATGGGCAGCATGGTTGATTCCATGTTCTTGCTATTGTGAATAAAGCTGCAATAAACATGCATGTGCAGGTATCTTTTTTGTAGAATGATTTGAGTTCCTCTGGGTATATTCCCAATAGGGGAATTGCTGGGTCTTCTGGAAGGTCAATTTCTAGTTCTTTCAGAAATTGCCACGCTGTCTTCCAAGGAGGTTGCACTAGTTTGCATTCCCACCAGCAGAGTAGAAGAAATGTTCCTCCCCGCCCCACATCCTTGCCAGCATCTGTTGTTTGTTTTATTAATGATGGCCATTTTAACTGGGATTAGGTGGTATCTCAATGTGGTTTTGATTTGCATTTCTCTGATGATTAGTGAGGCTGAGCAATTTTTCGTGTGTCTGTTGGCTGCCTGTATTTCTTTTGAGAAATGTCTATTCATGTCTTTTGCCCACTTTGTAATGGAGTTGTCTTTTTTTTCTTTCAGTGCATTTGAGTTTCTTGTAGCTCCTAGATATTAGGCTTTTGTCAGATATACAGTTGGCAAATACATTTTCCCATTTTGTGGGCTGTCTCCCTACTCTCTTGATGGTTTCATTTGCTTTGCAGAAACTTGTCAGTTTGATGAGGTCCGACTTGTCTATCTTATCTCTTATGGCATGGGCACCTGGGGTTTTGATCAGGAATTTGTTGCCAGTTCCAATTTACATAAGGATGTCTCCTGCATTTTCTAAGATTCTTATAGTTTGAGGTCTTTGATCCATTTAGAGTTAATTTTTGTGTATGGTGATAGATAGGGTTCCTGTTTCAATCTTCTGCATGTGATAGCCAGTTTTCCCAGCATCATTTACTGAGTAGGCTCTCCTCTCCCCAGTGGTTATTATTGGAAGACTTATCAAAGATGAGTTGGTTGAAGGCAACTCCTTGGGTCCCCTGCCACTCTGGGAGCTTTTCTGTCCTCTCAATAAATCCTGCTTTTTCAAAAAAAAAAAAAAAAAAGGATGAGTTGGTTGAAAAACTGAGACTTTGCTTCCAGAATCTCTATCCTGTTCCATTGGTCTGTATTACATGGTTAAACTTTATTTGTCCCAGTAGGTAATCTAATGAGGGCTTTGGACCAAAAGCTTAGACAAAGAAGTTTTCATACCAGTTTTGTTTCAAAAGGTCTTTCTTTTTGGTTTCAAATGAGTTTAGGATTAAAATTTTAATGTTTACGTTTTAGCTAGGACTGGCTAAATTGTACAAGAAAAACAAAATATCCAAGTAGACTTAAATCTATCTTTTGTTTTCCAGTCTGTTTGCTTGATTGGTCATTGCAGACAAGGAATTATTTTAGTAAGTTTCTTTCCTAGCTTTTTCTCTTTTGCTCCTGCATTGTAGACAAAAGCAATTTTTATGCTGAGCAGAGATACCTTAAATTGTTGCTGTGAGCTCAGGATTTTGACCTGTTTGGTCTAAGAGCTTAAATTTTATAAATGCTTATCTAGCTCTTTTTCTTTTAGACAACCAATCCTTCAATTGAGTATGTCATCATTCTAAGTATTTATTAATTAGGCAAACAAATTTACGTTAAAAGGGACAATTCTTAGGTCTAGGTTGTTGATTACCATGGAGCTATTGTAATTATAAAACCATTAATTTGAAAGCCATTTAAGATCTTTTTTCCCTCTTTTGCTTGGGATGTCATAACCACCGAGTTTTAGTTCAACACCAGTAAAAAAGTAAGAAATCGAAAGTAGGCAGAAAATAAGTAGAGAGAGATAGAACACTTAGAAACCTCTACATGTTAGCTCTATAGTTTCAGAGTTTTTAGAAACAGAGTTTGAATAATAATAATTGGACTCTGAATTTTCCTTGATGTAATTTGTCCATTAGTTTTTAAATGTGCATGAGGATTAGCCATAATATGTAGCCAGCTGGAGTTCCAAAAAACTTGGCATGCCTTAATAGTTAAGAATCCCATTTCATTTCTTATTAATTTCTCAAGAGCAAAGAGAATCCTGTGAATTCTGTCAGAGATCATCAGGAGTTGGATTGAGAGAAAGGTGGTCCCTCCAGTGGCTTTTAATTAGTCATCTTGCATTTACTATTTAAAATGTTTATTTTTTTCTTGGAAGATTTTCAGAAACAAAGAAAGGAAAAGAGCCAAATGAATTACAGATAAAATGAAACCAAGATAAGGGTGTTCATAAAAATTTTAACCCAGATGTACAGATAAAACAAAATTAGGTGTGCAGGAAGAATCAAAAGTAAATTTTCTGGAAAAGATACACCTTACAGACAAAATATAAATTCTATAGAATTCAAAGTACTCAAACCGACGACTGGTGTCTTTATACCAGAAAAGACTTGCCAGCATTAACAAAGTATTTTTATCATACCAGGAGAGATATAAGATTCTATTAGAGCAACCTTATCCAAATCAGTGAAGAATAACATTAAGAGCTTTTACCAAAAAGAGAGAGACTTGGCTTGAATGAAGACTTACCAGGGCAGAAAAGATGAGCTCTGGAAGCAGAGAGCTCTAAGGGTTCAAGTGAGTATTGCACACTGGTTCTAAGAATTGCTGACTCCTGATGGTAATCCTTCTTCTCCTGATAGTAATCTTTCTTCAGGTCCCATTTGTGTCAACCTAAATAACAAATAGAGAAGCACACTCTAAAAAAAAGAATCATTTGGGAATAGGGCACTGCAGTGAGAATATACATGCTATAGTAAACTATGTGTATACGCAGGAAAGTAAAGGAAGATAAAGGCCTTTCTAGGAAAAAATGAGGAGGATTACATAATTGCTTTGACATAATTATCCTTGGCTACAAGGATCAATAACAAGTGTGATGCCAGTTTGAGGTGGACAGGCATTGCTGGGCACGTGTCCTCACAGAAGTAATTTTTTTATTTTTATTAATCAATATTTTTTATTATGGTTTTGTGGGGTACAGTTAAGGGTTAGGTGTACAATTATGTTTCATTCAGGCACCCTGTTGATAAGAGGTGTTTTCCCATCCCCAGACAGATATTTGCTACTGTTAATCCCATCCCCCCCATAGTTTCCCAGTACTGTCAGTCATTTTCTTACAGTATTACATTGGATGTTCAAGGTCCATTATATGAGTGAGAACATGTGATACTCGAATTTTTGTTTCTGTGAGAGGTCACTCAGTATTATAGACTCTAGTTCCATCCAGGTTGCTGCGAAATTCATGATTTTGTTCTCTTTTATGGCTGCGTAGTATTCTATCGTGTATATGTACCACATTTTTTTAATCCAGTCCTCTTTTGATGGGCAGCAAGGTTGTTTCTGGGTTCTTGCTATTGTGAACAACGCTGTGATAAACATACGTGTGCAGGTATCTTTTTTATAGAGTGATTTGAGTTCTTCAGGGTATATTTCCAGTAGGGGGATTGCGGAGTCATATGGAAGGTCGATTTTTAGAGCTTTTAGGAATCGCCACACTGCTTTCCACAGAGGTTGCACTAGTTTACACTCCCATCAACAGTGTAGAAGTGTTCCCTTTTCACCACACCCTCTCCAGCAGCTGTTATTTTTTGCGTTGTTGATAATTGCCATTCTGACTGGAGTTAGGTGGTATCTCAGTGTGGTTTTGATTTGCATCTCCCTGATGATTAGTGAGGTTGAGCATTTCTTCATGTGTTTGTTGGCTGCTCGAATGTCTTCTTTTGTGAAGTGTTTGTTCATATCTTTTGCCCATATTATAATGGGGTTGTTTGTTTTATTCTTTTCAGTACATTTCAGTTCCTTGTAGATCCAGGATGTTAATCCTTTGTCAGACCTAGAGTTGGCAAATGCTTTTTCCCAGTCTGTAGGCTGTCTCCCTGCTCTCTTGATGGTTTCTTTGGCTTTGCAGAAGCTTGTCAGTTTAATAAGGTCCCACTTGTCTATCTTCTCTCTTATGACCTGTGGGTTTCGGGTTTTGTCCAGGAATTGGATGCCAGTTCCGATTTCCATGAGGGTATTTCCTTCCTTTTCTAAGGTTCTTATGGTTTGAGGTTTTACATTTAGGTCTCTGATCCATTTGGAGTTAACCTTTGTGAATGGGGATAGATAGGGGTCCTGATTCAATCTTCTGCATGTGGTCAGCCAGTTTTCCCAGCACCATTTACTGAATAGGTTCTTCTATTCAGTAGGTGGTAGGTGGTGGGGGCTTTGTCGAAGATGAGTTGATTGAGAAATTGAGGTTTTGCTTCTGGAATTTCAATTCTGTTCCATTGATCTATATGCCTGTTCCTGTACCAATACCAAGATGTTTTTGATGATTGTAGCTTTATAGTAAAGTTTGAATCTGGTATTGTGATACCACCTGCTTTGTTTTTTTTGCTGAGGATTGTTCTGGCTATTCTTGGACGTTTGTGTTTCCATATGAATTCCTGTGTTGTTTTTTCTAGGTCTGAGAAGAATGTTGTTCGTAATTTAATGGGTATTGCATTGAATTTGTAGATTGCCTTAGGTAAGATGGACATCTTCACAATGTTGATTCTTCCGATCCATGAGCATGGGATATTTTTCCACTTGTTCTGTCGCTTTGATTTCTTTGAGCAGTGTTTTGTAATTTTCATTGTAAAGGTCTTTCACGTCTCTGGTTAGGAAGATGCCAAGGTATTTCATTTTTTTTGTGGCTATTGTGAATGGAACTGTGTTTTTTATTTGGGTTTCTGTTTGTTTATTATTGGTGTAGAGAAATGCGATTGTCTTTTGTACGTTTATTTTGTATCCTGAGAG
>NW_007257945.1:894226-896708 GCF_000164805.1 Carlito syrichta | reverse complement strand
TGAGTTGATTGAGAAATTGAGGTTTTGCTTCTGGAATTTCAATTCTGTTCCATTGATCTATATGCCTGTTCCTGTACCAATACCAAGATGTTTGATGATGTAGCTTATAGTAAAGTTGAAGTCTGGTATTGTGATACAGCTGCTTTGTTTTTTTTGCTGAGGATTGTTCTGGCTATTCTTGGACGTTTGTGTTTCCATATGAATTCCTGTGTTGTTTTTTCTAGGTCTGAGAAGAATGTTATTGGTAATTTAATGGGTAATTCAATGGGTAATTCAATGGGTAATTTAATGGGTAATTCAATGGGTTGGTATTGCATTGAATTTGTAGATTGCCTTAGGTAAGATGGACATCTTCACAATGTTGATTCTTCCGATCCATGAGCATGGGATATTTTTCCACTTGTTCGTGTCAGCTTTGATTTCTTTGAGCAGTGTTTTGTAATTTTCATTGTAAAGGTCTTTCACGTCTCTGGTTAGGAAGATGCCAAGGTATTTCATTTTTTTGTGGCTATTGTGGATGGAACTGTGTTTTTTATTTGGGTTTCTGTTTGTTTATTATTGGTGTAGAGAAATGCGATTGTCTTTTGTACATTTATTTTGTATCCTGAGACTTTGCCAAAGGCCTTTATCAGTGTAAGGAGGCCTTTGACAGATTCTCTTGGGTTTTCAAGGTACACTAACATATCATCTGCATAGAGAGATAACTTGACTTCCTCTTTTCCTACTTGAATACCTCTGATTGCCTCCTCTTCTCTGATTGCTCTAGCCAGGACTTCTAATACTATGTTGAACAGGAGGGGTGAGAGTGGGCATCCTTGTCTAGTTCCAGTTTTCAGGGGAATTGGTTCCAATTTTTGTCCATTTAGGAGTATGCTGGCTGTGGGTTTCTCATAGATGGCTTTTACTATTTTGAGGTATGTTCCCCGTATGCCTAGATGGTCAAGGGTTTTTATCAAGAAGGGGTGCTGGATTTTATCAAAAGCTTTTTCTGCATCTAATGATATGATCATGTGGTTTTTGTTTTGACATCTGTTGATGTATTTAATTACATTTATGGTTTTATGAATGTTGAACCAGCCTTGCATCCCAGGAATGAAGCCTACCTGGTCATGGTGGATGATTTTTGAGATGTGTTGCTGAATCCGGTTTGCTAGGATCTTGTTGAGAATTTTAGCATCTATGTTCATCAAAGATATTGGCCTCTAGTTCTCTTTCTTTGTTGGATCTTTACCTGGCTTGGGTATCAATGTGATGTTGGCTTCGTAAAATGATTTGGGGAGAGTTCCATTTTTTCCAATCGCCTGGAATACCTTCGTAGGATTGGTATCAGCTTCTTCTTGAATGTCTTGTAGAATTCTGCTGGAAAGCCATCTGGACCAGGGCTTTTTTTTTGTAGGAAGTTTTCTTATTATGTAGTCGATTTCCTTGATTGTTATTGGTCTATTTAGGGTCTCAATTTCTTCTTGTTCCAACCTAGTAGGTTGTGTGATGTCAGAAAGTCCTCCATTTCCTTAAAGTTTTCAAGTTTGTTTCCATACAAGTGTACGTAGTAGTCTCTAATGATCTTTTGTATTTCTTCAGGGTCAGATGTGACTTCATCTTTTGTGTTTCTGATTGTGCTTATTTGGTTTTTTTCTCGTTTTTTCTTGGTCAGTCTAGCTAGGGGACCATCAATCTTGTTTATCCTTTTGAAGAACCAGGTTTTTGTTTCATTGATTTTTTGTATTATCTTTTTGTCTTCTATGTCCTGAATTTGGGCTTTTATTTTGGTGATCTGGATTCTTCTGCTGAAATTAGGGTTTTTGTGGTCTTGCTTTTCTAGCTTCTTTAGGTGGCTTGTTAGGTTGTGAATTTCTGTTCCTTCCACTTTCTTCAGGTGTGTTGGTAGGGATATACATTCCCCTCTTACTACAGATTTCAGGGCATCCCAGAGATTTTGGTAAGATGTTTCTTCATTTTCATTTGTTTCCAGGTATCTTTTGATCCCTGTTTTGATTTCATCATTGACCCAGGAGTTGTTTAGCATCATGCTGTTTAGTGTCCATGTCTTTGGGGGTTTTGGGGGGACTTTGTTGGTGTCAATGTTTATTTTTATTCCACTGTGGTCCAAGAAAGTGTTTGGTAGAATTTCAGTCCTTTTAAATTTGCTTATGCTTGATTTATGGCCGAGTTTGTGGTCGATCTTAGAATATGTTCCATGTGGTGATGAGTAAGAAGTTTTTTTTTTTTAATGGGGGGTTGTGATGGTCTTTGTGAAAGGTTGTATTTTTTGCAGTCTTTTATGAAAGTTTTTGTTGTTAGTAATTTATGTGTGAGAACCCTTCTCTTCATGATCTTTCCCAGGTCTATTTGTCAGGCTTATCATAATTTTTTTTAACATATGGGACTCCATTTGGATACTGACAACTTTCACATTGAAACATTTTTGTTTTGAGTTGGAGTCTCACTCTGTTGCCCAGACTGGAGTGCAGTGGCTGCTCCC
>NW_007257945.1:820121-894206 GCF_000164805.1 Carlito syrichta | reverse complement strand
CGGAATTACAGGCATGCACTACCACGCCCGGCTGATTTTTTGATTTATTGTAGAGATGAGGTCTCGCTGCCCAGGCGGGTCTCGAACCCTCAGGCTCAGGCAATCCACTCACCTCAGCCTCCCAAAGGCGCAGGATTACAGGCTGAGCCACCGAGCCCGACTTGAAACATTTTTAAAAAAAGAAACCAGAAGATATCAGAGACCACATAGAATTTGGCACTGATCAAGAATATGAAGTGGTTAGGCCTACAGGTCATGGAGTCAAAGACCACCTCATCACTTTCTAGTTGTGTGACTTGGGCAGTTTCCTATTTCTTTAGACTCAGTTTCTTCATCTTGAAAATAGAAAGGAAATACTCATGTCATAAAGTGAGATAATATCTGTAAAGCTTATGAAGTCTTTAGCACAGTTTGAGGCCACCATGTATGGTATATAATAGGTACTCGGTAAATGTTTGCTATCATTATTACTATTTAAATATCTGGGTGTTAAAGATGTATTTCTTGGTAAATGCTAACACAGATGTTCAGACACGAGGCTGTTTCTGTAAGATGTGTGAAGACATGCAAGGAAAAGTAGAACTTAGATTTTCAAATGAGGCACTAGCCTAAATCTCATCCTAGGAAATTAATGTGTAATTCCCAGCACCTGGATCCCTGCTCCTGAACCTCACTTCTGAATTTAATATGCTCCCACAGCTTTTACTTCTTTGATTTACTTATTGGACATTTGGTACCTCTTGCCTCAGCTGTTGTAGCCAACCTCTGGTCATTCTCTCTAACCAGAAGTTTTGGCTTTGCTACTTTACTTCATCACCTAGACTCTCTGGCCTGAGTTCTGTTTTTATGTTTTGCCTTGCCATGTTGGTATTGATGGACCTATCTATGGACTGCATGCATAACACCAAAATGTTAAAGCCTTTAACTATAGAATCTATACTACAACACTGTTGAATAAGCACTCATATGGAAGATTCTGGCAACCTTCTCCTGGATTTGGGACTGAGCCTCCAGTTTTAGTTCAATGCCTATTTGGGACTGAGCCTCTTGGATTTGGGACTGAGCCTCCAGCTTTAGTTCAATGCCTATTTGTTTGCCTATTAGCTTAAATATGACCTGGCTGTGATTACCTGTCATAATTCCAGGTCTCCTGTAGCTTCCATGAGTTTGCTTTAACTTTTTAAAAAAGAACTTTTAAATATAATATGAAACTTATTGCAAAACAATTTGCAGGCAGAGGAAAATAGAACAAAATCATATTGTCCTTTTTTTTTTTTTTTTGAGTTGGTGTCTCTCTCTGTCTCCCAGTCTGGAGTACAGTGGCATGTTCACGGCTACTGCAGCCTTGAGTTTTTAGACTCAGGCAATCCTTCTGCCTCAGCCTTCCATGTAACTGAAACCATAGGCATGTGCCACGAGGCCTAGCTACTTTTTTTGATTTGTTGTAGAGATGAGGTCTTGCCAAGTTGCTCAGTCTGGTCTCAGATCCCTGGGCTTGGGCAATCCTCTCACCTAGGCCTCTCCAGGTGCTGGGATGATAGGTGTGAGTCACCAGGCCAAGCCATATTCTTAAAAAAAATTAAATTATTATTTTTAATTGATGCATAATAATGGTACATATTTATATGGTATAAGAGTGATATTTCAACACATGTATACAGCATGCAATGATTAAATCAGGGTAATTAACATATCCATAACTTCAAGTATTTATCATTCCTTTGTTTGGGAACATTCTTCCATGTTCTTTTTGTGTATGTGAATTTATGTAACTGAGATAACATTTCTTGTATTTTCCCCTTAACACCATATCATAAGCATTCCTCACTCCAAAAAAACTCTTTAGAAACATGATTTTAATCACTATATAATATGTTACATATAGACATACCATAGTTTTAACTTAGACACTCCAATTATTGCACATTTAAACTGTTTCCATTTGTTTTGTTACTAGAAATAACATTGAAGAAAACATATTTGTGCATAAACTTTTTCCTCAAAAACTAAAAACCCAGTTCTAATATTTTTTTTTTTTTAAGAGTCAAAGATAAGTTTTTCTTGTTTTTTTCATCCTTGGACATGAAGTAAACAACTAGGCTAAGATGACAGTTGACACAATATTTAATGAATAAATAGTATTGAAAAGATGGTTTGTCCCTATTAACAATAAATACTCCCGTGCCTTTGGGAGGCTGAGGTGAGTGGATTGCCCGAGCCCGCGAGTTCGAGGCCCGCCTGGGCAGCGAGACCTAATCTCTACAATAAATCAAAAAATCAGCCGGGGGTGGTAGCGCATGCCTGTAATTCCTGCTACTTGGAAGGCTGAGGCGGAAGGATTGCCAGAGCCCAGTAGGTCGAGGCTGCGGTGGCCGGGAGCGGCCACTGCACTCCAGTCTGGGCAACAGAGTGAGACTCCAACTCAAAAAAAACCAAACACACACACACACACAACAATAAATACATGCAATTGTGGAACTCAAGGCTCTTCCTACTTGAGCACTAGAAGTATATTAAAGAGAAGAGCTACAGGAATATGGAGAAAATTAAGTGAAAACTAAACATAAATCTGGGAGCTAGAAAACTGATCTCTGTCCCTGTGGAGCACTTCTATTATCAGAATAAAGAATATTCTTGTGTCCTAGCTTGTCTATTTGGCATAGACTGCTAACATGTGACCAAACCTGTTTGCTCTGGGAAATGGAGTCTATGTGTTGCAGGACACATAGACTCCATTTCCCAGCCTTCCTTATAGCGAAGTGTGGCCAAAGGAAGAAGAAGAGAATGACGTAAGCCACTTCCGGGTCTGCCCTCTAACAAGTCCTCACATTCAATCTTTCAAGCTTTTTCCCACCCACCTCTTGATGCAAATGAGCACAGTGACCTTGGAAGTCAGTTAATGAAGGTGGTAGAGAACCAGTGGAAGAAACTTGGATGGATTCCTGAATTTCTACTTGGAAACAATTACCTGCCTGTCACCTGGTTATGAGAGCCAGAAACCTACACTCATCCTTGACAAGTTCTTCTGCTGTGGTCTCCAAGTCCAAGTTATTGTTAGGTCCTTGTTTTTGTCTCCTCTACACAGTATATCGAATCTGTTCTCTTCTCATGCTAACAATGTTCTTGTCCAAGTTAACATGTCATCTTTCCTTGAACTGCTGGAATAGCTTTCTAACCTGCACCTATCCTAGGCTCCTTCCATGCTATCTCCAGGTAAAAAGGGAATTTTTCCAAAGTGTGACTCTGATTCTTACTTACTTGCTTAAAATACTTAAATAGCTTCCCATTGATCTAAGAATAAAGACACAACTTCTTCATTGGTATCTACTTATCTCTCCAGCCTTAATCATAACTTCAGCCACACTGGTATTTTTGTTGCTTGGACTCAGTCCCATAAAGTATTCCCGATGTCTGGAGGGCGTTTGTGTGAGCAGATCCCTTTTCTACTTTTTTAATGTCATAAACTTCTACTTATCTTTAAAATCTCAGTTCAACAGAACATCAAATACCACATGTTCTCACTTATAAGTGGGAGCTAAACTAAGGGTCTGCAAAGGCACATAGAATGGTATAATGGACATTGGAGACTCAGAACGGGGAGGTGTGTGTGTGTGGGGGGGATGGATGAAAAATCTTCTAATGGGCAAAATGTGCATTAATGGCAGTAATAGGTAGACTTAAAATCCAGACTTCTTCACCACAATACAATGTATCCATGTAACCAAAAACCATTTGTATCCCTGAAATTATTGAAAAAAGAAGAAGAAGAAGAAAAAAAAGAGTTCAAGAGGCACTTTTCCAGGGAGACCTGCGTAGGTCATTTGATTTTCCTTATTATAGACTCATGTAGCACTTCATACCTTTTCCTGTCAGAGTTGCCATTTCCAAAGTATGTTTACATGTAATTTTAAAAATTACATTTGTTCATGGAGTTATTTGATTAATTTGTTTCCCTAGTTATCCATAAGTTCCTTAAAAGTAGAAATGGTGTCTACACAACCGTTGTATCTATACTTGTGGAAATAATGAAATACAAAGAAGAGTAAGGAAAATGGTATGGAAGTAAAAAAACAGATGGATAGAGTGAGATTTTTCACCGCATGATTCATCACTAGGAATCAGGGTCTTGGTTGAGTGTTAAGAACCACAAGGTTTATGAAGTTTCTTGACATGTTGCTTGTTGTGTTTTGCTTCCTTGCTTTTGTGCATACATTTTTCTCTGCTAGAACACCCTTTCCTTATTTGAAGTAATCCTATTTCACCTTTAAGATGAACTCAGCAGCACTTTCACTGACCTCCTCTAGTCAGGGTTAACTGCCCTCAGCTGTGCTCCTCTTAGAAAATATTTAGGACAGCTAGACATGGTGGCTCATGCCTGTAATCCCAGCACTTTGGGAGGTGGAGGTGAGAGGATTGCCTGAGTCCAGAGGTTCAAGACCAGCCTGGGCAACTTGGTGAGACCTCATCTCTACAATAAATGAAAAAATTAGCCAGGCGTGGTGGCATGTGCCTGTGGTTCCAGCTGCTTGAAAGGCTGAGGCAGAAGTTTCACTTGAGCCCAGTAGATCCAGGCTGCAGTGGCCATGAGCATGCCACTGCACTTCAGCCTGGGCAACAGAGTTAGACTCCGACTCAAAAATAAAAAAAAAAAAAAAGAAAATATTTAGGCCCAGATTGTGTCCTTTTCTAATTTGCACAGAAATACCATATATGCCAGTGGTACTTGTGCTCTTATTACCGGGATGTAGCCAGGTTTTAAACAAAGCTTATATATTTATTTGGAGGCTCACTTTAAGAAAATAACACAAAATTATAAGTACAAAATTAGACACAAAATGAATTTTTATTTAGGATGACAGAAGAAATTATAAGCTATAAATTTAAAAAGCTGACAAATATTGCAAAAATCACAAAGTCTGGGAAAATAACATTTTTTGTTCATTAACTGCCTAACTGCCTAACACTCCTTTGCAATACTTTTTTCCTTACATTTTTGGTGTATACGCTGATTGTCTATGACAGCTATTTTATATCATTTTCTGTAGAGAGAAGAGTAATATAATTCAGGTTTTCCTCTAGCATGGTTATAATTTTTTAAAATTGATAATTTATAAAAGTTTATTTGGCTTCACAAGTCATTACAATGTCATGCAAATTTTTAATGTTGTTGTCAAATTTGGGAAGGCTCTATTAAGTTTCTACCATATAGGATCTATACAAGTCCAGATCGCTCCAAGTATTCTTGTGCAGGGACTAATCTTAACCTTGGAAATGGTCACACTCATAAGCCAGTGAGTTGTCGACGTGGTGCATAATTAACAGTTTTATATTATCATCACTGATTTTAAGTGTTCTTTCTATACTGAAGTAGCAGGACATTTAAATCCTTTCTATGTGTGTTTATACGATTTGCTTTTCTTCATTAATTTGATTATCAATTAACCCAAGTCTATTTACTTCTTTTATTTGAGAATTATTTTTTCTTCTCAAAAACTACAGTTTTGGGTCTTATCTGAAAATTTATTTTTTGGTTACAATTCACTTTTCATTGTCAGAATAATTTCTGGTGAGTTCTTATGGAAATATATTTAAATGTTTTTTATGGTATGGTACATTTATAATTGTATATGCTGCATAAGTATATGCATGTCAAGGCACTGATTAAAAACCAGATCCTCTGCTTATCATTTTATACCTCTGGTGAATGAAATTATTTTACATAGCTGAGCCTCTGGCTCTGCATATTTCAAAGCTTGTTATTCCTCTGTTACTGATGTCTGGTGTTGGATGCTACGGATGTTATATGTGATAGGTCTCCTGGCCCTAAACTTTCATGCAAGTTGTCAGGCAAGGTTAGCACAGAGGGTAGTAGGAATATTTCTAGAAGTAATTCCTAGACCAGACACGCTCTCAAGTGAACCATATATAGAAGTGACTGTGAACTATATAAATGGATCCTACTAAACTCTAATTAAATGTACCCTCCTAACTCAACTTCCCCAGGTTGGATCCCCAAAATGCTTGTGACCAACTCTAGTGCCACCACCTGAGAAGTATGATGGGAGAGCCAAAGAAGAAAGAACAGTTCTAACTAATTCAGCTAAAATGTATCGCTTTTGCAAATTTTAAGAAAAATATATGACCATGTGAATGGTTCCCTTTTTAGCCTTAGAAGGGCCTGGTGCAAGGGAAGGACTTTGAAGCTTTAGTCTCATTAGTTTCCCTGAAAATTCGCCTTTGAAGGACAACCCATTCTATTACAGTGCTCTGCAGCTGAACTTGTGATGAGCTCTAGAATCAGATAGGCTCATGGTATTAAGGAAATGATACTGCTTTGCATAGTGTCTTATGCCTCTTTGTATCTAATATAGAGTCATGTGCCCTGGACATAGTTGGAGCCTGATTTACTAATTGAATAATACACAGAGGAGAAGAAAACTTGAGTAGAAGAAGAGAGAGTAGAAAAAAGAAGAAAAAGGTCAAGGAAGAGGTTAATGTGATATGAAGCCTTAAAGTCAGGAGGTAGCACAAGCTCCTTTTGTTAGAATCACGAGGCATCACACTGACCTCAGCAATTATTGATACAATGCTCCACATCCCTTCAGCCACATGAATTTACTGGAAGCTGCGGTAGAGGTTTTTAGCTTGCTGACAGCATGATATCTCAAAGCCTCTGTCTTTCCTCCCCTCTGCCTAAGGGTTTTCTCTAGCACGAGGGAGCTCACACAGGCAATTATAAGTGCATAGGGCCAACCCTTACATAGGGACAGGAGTCCATAGATACATGCCTTAGCCTATGTGGCTTCTGGTGAAATGTTTACGAAGTGAGTTCCATGCAATTTCCCAGAGGACTTGTGCTCCAGTTGCCCACAGAGGTGACCCACTCATTAACTCATTCATTGACATCTCTCCCTTACCTGGTATACTTCCCCACTCTCCCAAGAGTGCTTTCTGAGATAACTTCTCAAGCTACCAAAACTCAATTCTTGCATCAGGGTCTGCATCTGAGGCAACACAAATCAAGACACCTGATTTATGCCACATGCGGTAATTTACCACCTAAAGAAACATAATCTAAATATTAAAATACAAAAACATAAAATGCAGTTTTTATAGGAAATAAACAATTTGCAGAAACCTAAATAACTCAACAAAATCATGATTCATGTTATATGAATATGTTTAAATATTATGCTGACATTCCACAGAAACTAATTTAGTTTCCATGGGAGGATAAAAAAAGAACTAAATTATTGCATTCAGGTCTTTAAATTTCTCCTGCATTTATATTCCAACTCTGGCTTATTAAAGGGGTCTGTACTCTGTTAACATACACATGCACTTACCATATAAACAGCTTAACTTGACATCTGCGTTGACTACATGTAAGAGGTAGTTAACTTTTTGCCTTGTTTCTGTTCAACAATCTTGATAGTTTCGTCTGCTGGCCAGATGAAACAAGATTGGTTTTTTGGTACCAGATGTGTCACAGTTTGGGTTTGTATTTTGCAGGTGCTCCCCCCAGCTGGGAAGATGGAAACTTGCCATCTTTCAGAGATGATGATTCAGGATAGAAATATAAGTGTGTTAAAAATAATTCGACATATTAATGGAGGGCTTTGTCCCTTGTGGGTTTCTTATGCATAACATATGAACAGACAAGCAGCTGTTCTATATTTTAAAAGGAGCATTAGAAAGTTAGAAGCATACATAGCTATTCAAAACATAAGCAACTGCTTGAAGTCATGGAAACAAGATTCAACAATAAACTTTTATTTGCAAAGCCTCCCAAAAAATAATAATCCCACTGGGCTGTGTTCAGGTGGTCTTAGGGTACTGAACAATCTATTTCCATCATCTGAATTCACTAAAGTATCTCTCTTGTAAAGGCAGAGGGGTAGAGATGACCACATTTATTAGATATAGGGATTGATTTCTATTCTTCAATACTTACATCTTTTTAATTATAAGTTTTTTAAAAACCTACTTGTTTTTGCCATTTTCACTTGTACATACTGTGAAAGAACTTAAAGCCCCATTGAGGACTCTGTTGTTTAATAAAGAGTGATATCTTACTCTAAACTTCTAAAACAAGAAAATTTTAGGTTATGATGTTCATTGTATATATTTGTACCTCAAAAATCACCTAATGAATACTAACCAGTGTCAAGGAATGATAGTATTCTTTACATTAACCCTTTACCTTACACTAATCCTTATGGCAGGAAGGATGCTACAATCCCTTATGTCCAGCTCCTGGACCAGTAGATTGTTGGTACCATTCTATCTTTGCCACTATTGCTCTCAAAGGCCCCCCATGCATTAAACTCCACTTGGATCTTTAGCAATAGGCCCTATGCTTTTGGAAATATCTGTCCTCTTAAGTAGGGTAAGGTGTACATGACTGGTCTTTGCATTTCAGTTCCTGGAGTTCAGGAGTATTTGGGATAACACAATTATTTCTGCCTCTTTGGAGTTAAGGAGAACAAATCATCTATAGTTGAAGAGAGTAAATCCGAATCAGGTTGGAATCTGTGTTATGTCAACCCAACTGTATGTGACAGCAGCAGTGACAACTGCTCATGCAACCAGTGGAGTGGACAAGGGGCTTGGAAGGAAAGGGATTGCTTGTTAGTGTTGAAACTTGGAGTATGGCTGACTGAAAAGAGCCCTAATCTAAGTCATAAGATTTGCATTCTAGGCACAGTGCTCTTGCTCAACAAACAGCGACATTGAGCAAGTCTTAAAAATAAGAGAGTTTGACAAGATGGCATCTAAGTTCTGGAATCCTATTATTATTAAATAGAAGGGTATGTCATAGGAGTGATTTCATGTTTAGAGGGAATGAAGATTGCCAGTTGTCAAAGAAAATACTATGAGGGAAAGTTGGCAGCTGAAGGGAAGTTATTCTTTTTTGAGAGGACTTAACCAAGAAGTCTTTCCTAACCACTATCAGAAAATAACGCAGTCCAGTCAGAGAGCACAGAAGTCTCAGAGCCCAAGCCACAAGCATTAGAATTGTGAAGTGATGGAAACATCTAGGTCAGTACTCATTACTGAGGCTCACTGAATAAAAACACAGGCATTTCCCTGAAAGCATTTTTGAAAGTGTGGGAACTTATGACTGGCCCTTTTCCCCCTGGTGAACAAGGTAAAATGACTTTCTTTTTAACATGAGTAACATATTGCAGTTATCATTAGTGGGAAGGAGCGAAAACATGCATAAGAGTGAATACCAAAAAAAAAAAAAAAAAAAAAAATTGAACTTTAAATTGTAATTAAAAAAATTATAGCTAAATTGGATTGGATTATTCCTCATGTCCTTGGCCCTAATAATGAACCCACATTATGAGGATTTGGTTTGGGGCAGGAACTATTAATTTTTTCCTTCCACCAATATCCAATGCTACCCAACAGCCACTGCATGCAAATAATACTCAGATGCTTTCAAAGATCTGGTAAATAGACCTACCTCTCCTTCAGTGGATCCCTGGGGTAGGGATTACTTATAGTTTTTAAACCTGGAAGAACAACTTGTTTTAACAACCCAGTTTTATAGATAAAACAACCCAAGGTACTAAGAAGCTAAGTGATTTGCCCAAGGTCTCTTGGTTGGAAATGTTAGAACCAAGACTAGAATCACACTGTTAAATGTTAGAAGGGACTACCACAGAACTTTCTCAATAAAGATTTGCTGAGGAAAAAAAGAAGAATGACTCTGACATTCATTTCATCATTCCCATCTACGGGAGCTGGTTTAAATCAATGATTTTCATGTAGGAGGGAAGGAGGGAGTCATGTGCAGTTTGAAAACAAGATAGAATTTTGTCATTTGCTTTTAGTAATGGTATTTATTTTATGTTTAGTTTTAAAAGAGACCATGAGATTTTTATGTTTTCTGAGGATGGTTTTACCTGCAAAGGAATTCACGTATTAGTTTTTCAAGGCTCTTTCTAAGGTGTTGCTTCCATGAATTAAAAAAAAAATTTTTTTAACTTGCCATTTTTGTAGTAAAAAGTGAAACTAAAAATAGGTGAATTTAGGTTGTAAAATTAGTTGATGAATAGTTTAGAAAATTGTTTCTTTTTGACATCCAGGATAAAAAAGAATTGCAGGCATAAACAGCCTATCAACCCATGTGGTAATGGAATAGAATACAATGGAATATTGTTCAGTCAGAAAGAGGAGTGAAGTACTATAATATGGATGAACCTTGAAAACGTTATGCTAAATGAAAGAACTCAGACATAAAATACTACACATTATTGTATGATCTTATTTATACAAAATATCCAGAATAGACCAATCCATAGAGACAGAAAATAGATTAGTGGTAGTTCCCACAGGTGCTTGTAGGAAGGGGAAATAGGGAGTGATGGCTAGTAGGTATAAGGTTTACTTTTGAGAAATGAAAATGTTATGGAACTAGACAGTGCTGTTGTTTGCATAATATTCAGTATGCCATTGAATTGTACACCTTAAAATGCCAAAAATGGTAAATTTTATCACAATTAAAAAAAGGAATTGCATCAGTGAAATTTTAGTATCAACCTTCTCCATGTGTCTATGATTTGTGAAAAGGACTAGGTGTTGGGATAAAAGGACACATATCTTGTCTGCAGTTAATGGCTTCTGTATGTGCAGAAAAAAAAAAAAAAATATATATATATGGAAGTGAAGGGTCAGGGCTTAGCATAAATATTTCAGAGATTTGTGTTTTTTTTCTGCAGTTCCCTGGGGCGCTATAGACAACACAGCCAGCCTTCTTGTTTAAGAGTGAAAAATCTGTTGGAAGGTCTTAAGCTTTTTTTTGTTTTTTTAAATGGCTACTACTCTCAGCTCTCACTTAAGAACTGTGTCCATGTGTAGAAGAATCACTAGACTGATTAAAAATGGAAATGTTTAGATCAAGACTTAATTTATACTGACTGTAAGTAATCATGTAGACAGAGTGAGAGGAACAAATTCAACAGTCCTGCTATATTGTGGCTGGTTGTTTACTCTGCTTCCTTACCTGTCGCTTGATTATATCTGTTCTCTCTCCACTATTTCTATGCCCCTTTAACCTCTACGAGCTCATCCCTCACCATCACACAAGGAGTTTGTGTTGTGTTCCTTGGTCTCTTGGTTATCTTTGAGAGAAATTTGTTTTAGCAGCAAGGTTACCTGGTGACAGAGGTCATTCACATACTTATACTTTGAAGCTGGATGTACGAAAACGTTGGCTGTACACTCTTTTATTGGCATGATTTTAACCATTTTTTTCAGTATTTAGAACTCCTTTGAGTATTTCTTCTAGAGCTGGTCTAATGATGACAAATTTCCTCAGTGTTTGAGAAAGATTTAATTGCCCTTTTATACTCTCATCTTGGTTTACTATTTTAAAAAATAATGGTTATTCTTGCTCAGGAAGCTATAATTAAATTTTTTCTGGATATAAAGTTGTACTGGCTGCTATTGGCTACATTAAAAAACCTCCAAAGATTGGATGATCTTCTAAAAGAATATTTTTATTTAAAAATATGATACATCAAGGTGAAACAGTGACAGTTTAAACAAGTGAGAAGATATAAAAAACCTTTCCATAGAATTGGTCAGGAGGTAATTTGATTTAGTTCACTGTCACTTTGGATACTAGGAATAAAAACCATCATCATTTCCTTTCTCTGTGAGCATCGAGTACAAAGATGAGAAATTTTATTTACATACATACTAGTGAAGTTTTAGGATTTAAATTTTATTTAGAAATTAAAACTTCCCCAGTGAAATACCTTTTCCTCATTTTGTTCTGCATCTTATGGAAGTCCTGAATTCAGGGATGTGGTTATGTTTACTGAGTTTACTTCTTCATGTCAGTTCCAACATGTTTCAGAAGGAATTTGTTTTCTCATCTCCTCCTCATAGTCTTCTTGATAGAATGATTTTCTAAGGGATACCAGGTTCATTTTGGGAATTTTGGAAAATATTACTTAATGTTTTTATTCATAATCGCAAATTTCTGACCAAATTAAAAAGTATACCACTGAAACCAGCATATTGTATAATAATGATGCCACTAAGTAATAAACAATCACACTTAGTATCAACCGTTTAGATGGATCATGAAAATAAAAACCAATACAAATATGGTAGATAATCATTTTTCTAAAGAAATATATATTTATTGATTTTTTCCATTTTCTTACAAAGCAGTTAAAAAACTCATTCCTGCCTTTGCATGCTATTCAATGTTATGATGGCTGCCTCCTCACGAGACTGTCAGTGGAGCCGTTGTAAATTTCCTTAAGCACCACAGAAGATCATCATTGCTTGGTCCCGCTTTTATATGAAAGAATCCAAGTTTCACCAGATAGTGTATGCTTAGCTCTCTTGAAGAAGACCAGTTTAGTGGATTATTGTCTAATTTACATACAGTAATAAAGACAAACTTTGAATCTTTACAGATTAAATGCCCATTTTATACCATGGTGTAATTGTTTGAATTATGGGTGAGTGTACAGTATAGAGATGTAGATGCACTAGATATATCTATAAATAAAATAGTGCTTTAAGGTAACAATATTCTTTGGCTGACTTAAATGCCTGGGTAGACTCTTATAGAAGACTAAAATGCAAATGGGCCCACTATTATTGTCAATCTTAACACAGAGCTTGTGCGGAAGGTTCCTATACCGTTGACTGTCAGCATCTCCAGGTCCACAATATGTTCTCTTGGTCCTGTTAGTGACTTCACGAGCACAAGCATTGCACTGACAGGACTTGTTTGCTAAAACAAAAGAAAAAAGAGGGAGGGAGAGAATAATTTTTCTTGGATTGGAGTTTCTATTATGTATTTGTTAGCATACCTTCTATAAGATTTAGGGGAAGAATTTTCAGGATGGGATAAAAGAGCCACTACTTAGTGCCTTTTTGGTTTCAACTCCTCTTGGTTCCTATCCCTTGTTTACCATAGTCATTAGCTCTAAGTTACAGGGACCTTTTTTTTTTTTTGACAGTTCTTTGTTTGTGATTCCTTCCTCTCTGTTAACATATTTCTCTTCAATTTTATTGAGTAGTTCCAGATTTAATAGATGATGAGCTCAGGTGGGAATCTGATAATTTTTGAACTTGTGAACAAACTTGTGCCATTTTTCATTTTCTCAACATTGTGCATCTGTTTATATTCTAGTAGGTGAAGAGAAATGTCAACACTTAATTTCAATAGGATGTAGTAAATGCTAAGATATATGGGGTTGTGTAGGGAATGCATGAAGATACATAAAGGCATATATACACAGGAAAGAAGAGGAGGAGCTCTGAAGCACTGAGGAGAGCCATGAGGCATATGTTCAGGAAGACGGGATGCAGTTTCATTCTGATGAGAAACATGAAGGGTTCTGAGGGAGGAAAATGAGGTTGGAGGGGCAGGTAAGTGGATATGTGAATCTGAATGCCAAGGGACAGAGTCATAGGTTGGGATTTAGCAATCACCTCAGTGAGTAGACACTACACCAAGGAGAGGATGTATATGCGATAAGGCTGAAGTTCTGGGAGAAGACAGCATTTAATAAGTGGGCAGAAGAGAAACCATTAAAAAAGTGAGAAGAAATAGATTATTAGGTGGAAACAGATGAGTGACCAGGAGTATCCAACAGAGTAGGATAGGAAAAGAACAACTGAAATTGAAAAGTACCCTCTGGGTTTAGCAGGATGAGTATCATTGGTGATTTTTTTCACAGCAACTTCAATAGCATAGTGGGAACAGAAGACAGAGAAGTGACTAAGAAGTGAGGAAGCACAGACCGTGAGTATAGATTAACTTTGAAGAACCTTGTCTGGGAAGAGAGAGGAGAGACAGGGCAAAATCCAGACAGAGAAGCAAGTTGAATATTTAGGAAGTAGAGGGGAGTCTGATGGAACAAGATTGCAAAAGAGGTGAAATGCAGAATACAGGTAGGTTGGCCTTGATTGACAGAAGTGAAACTTTTTCTTTGAAAACTAGAGGGAGAAGATAAGAAGGGGGACACATGGACTTAAGTTTGTAGTGGAGTGGGTGGGACGTTAAGGTGATTCATGCCTACTGGTCTCAGTGACTTCAGAAAAATAGGTGGTGAGGTCATCGGCTGAAAATGAAGGACATAAAGACTTTGAGATCAGGGACTGAAGAGAATGGAATGAAAGACATAAGAAAAAGTAATAGGAGCATACTGAAAACCCATCTGAAGCTGGAAACTAAGATTTTTTATAGCATTACCAATCTATGCTGACAAGCTGGGTATAAAAGTAGATATACAGGTAGATTATAAGATTGATCCAGGGTTGCTGGACAGGGGGTTGAGGTGTGTGACAGAGTTGTTCAAGTGTCCACTAAGAAGCTGATAGATTGGAAGAAAAGGGGTAGTTGGGGGCGTGCTCAGGGGACTAGTATCACTTTGAGGGTGACGAGCGAGAGAGTGGGAGTGAGGGCCTGAGAGAGGAATAAGAATCATTTATTGGGTGTGCCACTGGAAACTTAGATTCTCTAGTGGAACTGTGGTGAATAATAATAACATCCAGGGTGTGGTCATGGGGGGTTGGTGGCAGAGGGGCATGGAGCTGCAGGTAATGGGAGATGAGATGGCCAGGGAATTATAGGCTAAGGTACTAGGCAGCTCTGAGAGTGCCCAGATCAGGGTATATGGGAAGGAAAACTCTTCATAATCTAGTTCCTCCTTATCCCAGGCCCTCATGTCTTCTGAGTAATCTCACCCTCTACACACTCTTTTCTGAGGGAAGTTGGAGCCATGGCTTCAACTATCACATATTTGCCAGTGATTGAAAGCCTGTATTTTGAGTTCCAAACATATCAGCTCTGTACTCATTTCTACTTGGATGTCCTTTGGGAATAAGGACTTAATATATCTCAACTGAACTCCTCACCTTCCCCTTCACACTGGCTTTTTCTCACCTAACTCAGTAAATGAAACTACCATTTCCTGTTACTCAAGACAGAAAAAAAGAGGGTATTATTCTTGATGCTTCCTTCTCCTCTAATCTCCCCATAGGAAATGGGTTACCAAGTTATGTAGTTCTTCCTATAGCTTCACAAATCTGTCCTTTTTTTCTCCTCACTCATTGCTACCCCCTAATACTCTATCTCTCTCTATTCCATTCTTGCTCTACTCCAAGCTCTATAGTGAAGCCAGGCACTCCAGTCTTGGGTAGGTGCATTTGTTATATACTCATGAGCAACTTGCAACTCTGTGTTGCAGTGTTCTGCATTTTTCTGAGCACTTGTTTAATGACTTGAACATAGACTCCACTGGGGCAAAAACTGGCTTGGCTTTATTCACTGTTGTGTCTCTGGGATCTTTCATGGTGCTTGCCTCTTTTAAGCAATAATTGTAGGTAATAATACCCTAAAGATGTCAGTAAAATTAATTCATTTAAAAATATTTTTTTGAGCATCTGTTATGTGCCAGGTAACCTTCTATGTACCAAGGAAAGACAAGTGAACAGATAGGCAAAGTCTCTGCTCCCATTATGCTCATAATCTAATGGATGACACAGTCAAATGAATAATATGCCAGGTGGTGATAGGGCAATAAATAATAGTAAGGCTCAGTAAGGGAGCATAGATACAACAGGAGGAGGTGCTGGAATATTCAGCCTTCAATTTCATATACTACTTCTTTATAATATATTCCATTTTCCAGGATAGAAGGTTTTTTTTCAATATCCTTCCAAAAGGAATATAAATAAAATTCTATATTCCACATATCCTTTTAAGGATCAGGCCGACTCTCAAGACTACCAAGAAACTATCTTTGATAGCTCACGTTAACTTTTTGATGTCTCTGGACCAAAACTGCCTCCCCTCCTTCTTTTTTCATAGACGTTAACTTTTGATATACAGTAATTTAAAGCTCTTTGAAATCAGGAGAAAAAAACCTGTATGTGCATGACATGTCCTCTTAATTCCTCATGTCACCTAGTATAGGACTGAGCCCATAGTAGGGCTTATTTAAGGCCTGCTGGTTGATTTCCATGCATTTAAATGCCCTCTACACAAGTAAAATTTTGGTAGAGAAACTTTGCAGGATTTCATCCGAGTGCCTTTTGAATTGTGTGATAAGAAATAGTCTCGAAATGTCTATTTTTATGATTTTAAATAGTTCTTTGTTTCAAATAATTTAACATTATTTAACTCTGGAATTATTAAATTTGGCAATGTTTGATATCATTCATAGAAATAAGGAATTTACTTGAGAAAAACACTGTATTTATATCTGAAAATATCAAATAGTAAATGCACTGATATGCATCATAAATAACTATCAAAGTGCTATGATTAACTACAAAGAAAAAACATGTTGAAACTTTGTTCAACTGCTTATTCTGCTAGAAAATTTTAATTTCTTAAATTAAGGCTACAAGTTCAAAATGGAAAATTATTTTTAAAGATGATTTTGAGATGAACCTATTTTATTACCAGGGAGTAATAAATAATGTCTTTTTTAAGGCTAGAGTTATTTAATTGAATTGTGTGAAACTCATTTGTGAAAACTTCATTAAATGCCTAGTAAATCTCAAATTTAAAACATCAATTAGAAAAACAATAGAAATATATTGTATTTTGGGCTGAATATTCTTTTCAGAAGTTGGTCATGAGAAATTAATCATTTCTACTTATGGCAAATAAATGGAATCACATAACTCTGGAGGTGGAAGGGAAGTTAACATACCAAAGAACAGTATAAATGTGTGAACATTAAAAATCTGTAAACCATACCACAGGATACATTTCCCAATTTACTTTCAAATTCTCAAAATAAAACACTGACTTTAAAATTTGATTAAAGCGCACCCAAAGGAGTTTGGAGAAAATTATAACCGGATGAATAACATCCTTAGCATGAAACAGTTACCGTAACCCTGCCATCTGCTTGGTAGGGTGCCATCTTTTTCACATGAAATGGAGAGCCGTATTTAAAATATGCCAAAATTTTAACTTAAAATGAACTTGCTGAGATTTTGCAGGAAAGACTGAAAGGCTGAGGCACTGGAGTCAGAGAGATCAGTATGAAAGCCACTGAAGGGATTAGAGAAGCCATGGGAGCCGGTTTAAAGGAAGAGAGGTGGGGATGTGGGGAAGCAAAAATAACCCAGGAGACACTGTGAAGAGAGAAAGGACAGAATTCAGAAACAAGATTTCA
Source organism: Carlito syrichta (assembly GCF_000164805.1). Lineage (NCBI taxonomy): Eukaryota > Metazoa > Chordata > Mammalia > Primates > Tarsiidae > Carlito > Carlito syrichta. Next base: position 877,032 of record NW_007257945.1, on the reverse strand, counting down.
TCTAGGCAATGAAAGACAAGGGAAAGACAAAAATGACCCCATACTGTCAGCTCAGAAGTTTGCAAGAATGGTTCAGGGAGGCAGGGTCACTTCTTGACTTACAGGTTTTAGTTTTGGAGCAAATGTAAACTGTCTTGTGAATGTAACAATAAGGAATTCATGTTTTTTGAAAAGCTCTCCAGGAATTATTTTTCCTGTGTATAATTAAATAACCACCATTGATTTGTGGTACCTATTTGGGGTGTGTGTGTGTGTGTGTGTGTGTGTGTGTGTGTGCTTGTGTTTCAGTGATCACATACAACCCCATTAGAATCTGTATCTTGGTATCTGAGGAACTTTAGAGAAGCTTCTGTATCTCACTTTCTCTTCTGTGAAAAATGGAGATGATATTAATATCTGTCTGACAGTGTAACCAAGAGGATCAAATGAGAAAATGCACACTAGAAGGACTTACATAACGCCAACACATAAAATTTCAAGTACAAGCTGGCCTTCCATGTGTGGATACTACACAACAACAAGAGCAACAACCTCCCATCTTTCTCAATAGCTAAGGCTGCCTTCAGGATACTTACTCTTAGGTAGAACTCTCCATTTTCATTTCCAGATTTAATCCGAAAAGTATTGATAGTGTTGGCATAAATAGTTGTGGCTTGTATCTGGAAGATGTCTGATGGCACAGACCTATCTGACCGGATGCTCATGTATTTGTAGACTATTGACTGGGGGAGTTCTCGGCACACGGCATTTGAGACTGGGCAAACACATCGGCTGTAGAGACAAACAAAAGTAGTCACCAGCTTGGCTTGGTAAGATCAGAAAATTCTCACTTTGAAAACGTCTGACTTTTCTTACTTTTCTGCTGTTAGAATGTAGGGGTCTTGACAAGGATTTCGTGGGTAACAACGGAAGCCGCCATGATAATTCCAACACATTTCATCCTCCCGGCATTCATTTGTGGTATCACACTCATTTATATCTGTAAGATGTAGGGTCAAATAGTTTACTGATCTAATATAATTGTATACGTGGCAGATTCTGATTTGCAAGGAAGGAGGTGTGTGGAAATCTGGACTGTGTTTAATCTTCTTTTAGACACAAGACTGGGTGAGACCTGAGTTCACTGCAATGAATTCAGGACAAACATACCTGAGCTAGTCTAGACAGATTAATATGTATCATTTCATGATATTTTATCGAGCACCTGTTATTCATCGGTTGAATTCAATGCCAAATGTTAACCATGGACTGCTTATATAAAAGCAAAAAACACCAGTTCCTGTCCTCAGGGAGATGATAATTTAGTTGGGAATATAGATATGGCTACTTATAAAATAAAATGGAATTAAATAAGAGATAAGTAAGTGCACTGGGGGATTTGAAGCAGAATTGATTAATTCTGCCTGGGGTATTAGGAAAAGCAAAAGGAAGGAGGAGGCATCTCAACTTGACCTTGAAGAGTGGTGATTAGATGGGGTTTTCATGTCGAGGGTAGGAAAGGCTCTTCAGGTTGAGAAAGCGTCAAGCAAAAACTATGGAGAAAGCAGTAAGCAAAAACTATGGAGAAGGCAGTTTATCATCTGTCTCAGGAGCTTGGGAGAGAGGAAGAGGTTAGAAATGTGATTTTAATAAACAGTAGCATGCCAGTGCATAGATGATGCTCTGGAAGTGGATTAGATAGTTAAGAGGAAGCACAGCACAAGAAGTGAAGCTATGAAGTGTTCTACCTTGTAGAACATAGCTATTTAAGGACTGTGAGGCACAAGAGGAGTTAAGTAAGGGGCTGTCAGTAGGGGGAGGCAACCCAGAAAAAGGTAGTACCAAAGAAGTTAGAGGGGAGAGAGTCCTGGAAAGAAGGGCCAGGCTGAACAAGGACTGACGTTAGATTTAAGAATTAGGAGACCTCCAATGACATTTACTAGAGAGCCATTATATTTATAACCTCAACACAAAAAAAATTAAATTAAAACTACATCCCTATGTATATCTACCTCCCTTTATATTTGAATAGTGATTTGTATTTTATCCAATATCAGCCTTTTCTGAACTCTCTCTTCTCCACAGATATTTTTATTCATTAATCTACTAATTTCATAAGTAATTCATTGAATCCTTGCTGCAAGCCACACTGAGACTAGGTGCTGGGATATGACCTCTTTTGAATTCTCATACCTCATGTCCTTTTTAAAGGGCCTTTATTGCTTTCTGCCTTGCATTATTGAAATCTGCTAGTTTGTCTTAACCCTTCTATTAGCTTGTAAACTCCTTGAGGGGAAGGCCTATTGTATCCATCTTTTAAAGTTTTTGGACACCTGGCTTTTAAGAAATGTTAAATTGAAATAAGGTGCTCCTCACACAAACTGTCTAGAGATAGGTGAGAAATATATTATCTGTACTTGACATGAAGCAAAATCAAAGTGGCTGGTTAATGCTCTATAGTTAGGTGACAGGCATCTTTCCACTGCAAGATACTCTAAACAAAAGTAATTCTATGTCTTGTCTTTCTATGTCTTGTCTTTGGAGGTAAAAATTTACTTTGGCCTTCAAACTGGCTAAAGTTATCTGGAACCCAAAAGGAGACTGGAAAAGCTACATAGTATGTGTATGAAAAATTTCTAAGAGCCAGTTAAAAAAAGTATCTTCTAAGGCTGAAGCAAGAAAACTTAGATTTCTCAGATGAAATCACAATTAACTTGTCCTTTCAGTATTTTTCACTTTTTTTGAAAAATAAAGATGTCATTTAGTTACAGGGAAAATTAAGACCAGTTTGTTATATGGAATCCAACAGAAGCAAAAAGCAACTGTATTTTATAATTTCATTTATTACTTATAGTAATTTAGAGCCTTAATCTTTCTGGGAGGTTTTTCAGAAAGTAATAGTATAAAAATATTTGATGAACGTGTGTCTGTGTGTATGTGTATTATCTGTCTCTCTGTCTTTCTTTACACAAACACACACGCACTTTTAATTTTTGTAGACCGGTGAAATGAAAACAGTGATTTCATTCCCAAAATGAAATGAACCTTTGGAGGAAGGTTAGAATCCAAACATTTTCAATTTTACTTTATTCAGGTGGACAAGGCTTGGAAGGGATGATTTCAATGGGGAAAGCATTTGCTTCATACTTTAAAAAGTATGGTAAGTATTTTTCACACACACAAAATGTTTTGGCTTAGTCAAACATTCTGAAGTTACATATCTTCAACATATAACACTCATGAATGCCTCATTTGCAATTTCAGTGCATTTCCACCTTGAATTACAGCAGATATAAATGATTCCAGATATATAGAGTAGGCGTGTAAGAGCCCACTGTACATTAATTTGTCCTTGTCTTTTGCTGAGCACCAAGCCATTTTTAATTAGAAACACACAGACATTTGTTTGAAGGACTCTAGAGAAATTTAAAAATATATATCCTACTGGCTAACATTTTCTTGCAGGTGATATTCATGTTAAAAGTCTCAGTTAGGGTTCAGTAAGTAAAACCAGTGGAATGCAACATTTTCCCGTAATTAACATTTACAGAGTCTCCAGTAACCTGAAAAGGGTTACAAAGATGTTTATTGTGCGATGAACGGAACATTTGGATTATGCTCTTATTTAGTGGTTGGTGGGAAGTTGAATAATCATATGCAGACTACAAAATCCCAGGTCATAGGTGCTCCTCTGACTTAATATTTTCCTATAAAATCATGATATAGACTGAGAATCCCTAGTGTCTCCTTTCCTTGATCTTTTCTTAACAGGATCTTTATTGCCCTATGTGACCTCTCTTCAATTCTGACTTAATAAGGACTCCCTAGAGAAGATCTCCTACTAGTCATTTACATTGGTAGGTAAATTTCATGAAACACCTTGAATTGTACAAGCTTGTATAGTTTACAAATTATTTTTATGTATGTCAGTCCATTAAATTCCCATAACTCCCGTTCTCAAATGAGAAAGCTGACGCTCAGGGGAATTTAATTATTTGTTTAGGATTGTACAGTCATGAATGCCTCATTTGCAACAGTCAGAAAGCATAGAGCTAGGATTCAAACAGGTTTTAGGTTCTCAAGTTCAGTCATTTTTTTCCACTCTATTATGTAAATTTAAGTATTTGTACTAGCTTTTCCAGTATTATCTACATTTTTGGTTTTATCCAACAGTCTTTTCTCTGTTAAATAGATTATAAACGACATGCAACACTGGAGGTACAGGGAAGAGGGTGCATATTTTCAGATCTTTCTGAAATCATAACAATGTAGAGACTGTCTCTTCCACCTATGTGTTGGTGTGAAGATCACCTGAAAGTTTATTTTGAAACTAGAGCCAAGGTCATTAGCTATTTTCGGATCAGTAGTTCGTCTCTAAAAAATCCAAGCACACTTAAATGCGTATTAGGTTGATTTTTCTCAACATCTGTATACTACCCAATCTATAATCTTGGTGTTTTGGAGACTTGAAACTGGATTGAGCAAAGCTTAATTCACATGTTGAGTGTAGGCTCTAAACTCAAACTTATGGGTGAAACATTTTAATAATTGAATCTTTTCTGGAGGATGATTTGAAGATGTATCTCATAGTGACTATGTAGACAGGGCGTGGTGGTTCATGCCTGTAATCCCAGCACTTTGGGAGGCCGAGGTGGGAGGATTGCTTGAACCCAGGAGTTGGAGACCAACCTGGGCAACATAGCAAGACCTCATCTCCATACACACACACACACACACACACACACACACACACACACACACACACACACACACAGACTATGTAGGCTACATAGAAGAGTTATCAATATTTTATTAAAATTACTTGTATTTTAAGGGAGAAAATGATTCTTCTTTTTTTTTTTTTTTTTTTTTTGAGTTGGAGTATCACTTTGTCAACCAAGCTGGAATGCAGTGGCATACTCACGGCCATTGCAGCCTCAACCTAATGGGCTCAAGTGATCCTTCAGCCTCAGCCTTCCAAGTAGCTCAACTACAGTCACACGCCCCATGCCCAGGTAAGTTTTTTGATTTATTATAGAGATGAGGTCTTGCCAAGTTGCCCAGGCTGGTCTCAAACCCGTGGGTTCAGGCAATCCTCTCACCTCGGCCTTCCAAAGTGCTGAGATTATAGGCATGAGCCACCATGCCCAACTGAAAATGATTATTCTAAATTTCAAGGAAAGCCACTGTTAACATCGAACCTCCTCTTTATGAGATGAATACATCTCATGATGAACAGAGGAAGAAAGAACTTAAGCTGTGTATTCAAAGTAGGAAAATGAAAGTCTATGATATACTCAGTGATCTATCACAGAAACAAAGAACAGAGAACCATATGCTCTCACTCATAAGCAGACCTTGAACAATTATCATAATACTTTAAGAAAAGGATTGGCAGTAGTGGGAAACTGCGGGGGGTGGAAGGCGGATGTGGCAGTTGAAGGAAACTGTCAGGGGAGGGAGGGGCACACCTCCTCAACAAGGGTACCTGCATAATGAACATTTGTATACCTAACCCTGAATTGTATCTCACATCTTAAAATAAAGAAAAAAAAAAATGAAAGTCTATGATAGAGAATCCTATAACTACTTTGCTTGTCCTGGTTAAAACTGGATAATTCACATGTATAAAAGCAATATACTTACCCTGACATGTTCTACTTCTCACCAACTGGTATCCCTGGGGACACATACACGAAAATTTCCCAGGTTCATTGACACATTGATATTGACACAGGTAGCTTGAGGTTCTGCATTCATCAATGTCTAATGAATCAGACAAGAACAAGGACGCAGAGCTGAAAATTTTACACACCACTACTTTGGTTTTATATGTATACAAATATATCTGTGTGTGTGTGTTTCTTTTCTTTTCTGCTATTCTGCTCAATAGTTCAGAAGGTGGTAATACATTTTTTTAGGTGAGCTACAGAGAGTAATAATATTACAAACTCTAATATAGAAATGTAAGGCTTCATCAGAAACTCAAGGGCAAATTCTATTAATTTCAGTTTATTTTTCTCTATGGCTTCATAGGCCAGAGCTTTTCCTACCATGAGTTTTACCAAACCACACTGACAGTTTGGACCTAACTGCATGAACTGAACAGACTGACTGAAGTGGCCTGTGGCTGATGCTCTCTACTTTTGGGCTCTGCAGACCTACCCAGGATGCAGATTCATGTTTGCCTTCTCAGAAATTGGGTAACTTTGCTACTGAGTTCATCTGAGCTTTGAACTCCAAGTCCCATTTCTGGGCAAGCTTCCAGGGGTGACATTTTGGCAGAACCTGGCCTTCAGGGGAAGAATGCTTTGCATTTCTGACTAGCGATGTCCCTACAGCTTACTCAGAAGGGCAGAGGCAACTTTTGGTTCTGAGCATAATGGCATGACATGAGGCCTCTCCAGGTGGGGCTTGACCTCTGTGACCCCAAGTAAAGCTGGAGAACTGTGAAAAAAACAGGAACATGAACTGCTGATGGCATCCCCCCTCAGGATGTCTTATGCCTTTGAATTACACAGTGGAATTTGCATATACATTAAATGCCATCCAGTTAAATACCCCTCTTCTTCCTCATGTGAAACGTGAAACACAGGCAACTTAAAAAAATGTGCCCAAGCCACACAGTAGCAGGAGTAAGACCAGGAGCCAGGTCTCTTAATTTTTATTCTAATGTTTTGACATGCACCTGGCTCTTTTCAAACTTAAATGTGTACACCAGTCACCTGGAGTTTTTGTTCAATGCAGACCCTAAGATTCTGCATTTCTCATAAGCTCCCAGGATATGCTGATGCCTCTGGTCATCGGATCACACTTCAAGAAGCAAGATACTAGAACACTTTTTATAATTATTAGATCCATCCTGTATCTAATATTTCAGCTATTTTGTTTCTTCTCCTTTCTTTTGGTAACATGTTAAAAAATCAATGTTAACAGCTGAACTACATTAACTAGATTTTAGAGCAGAATTTCTGTGAATAAACATTTGTTTTCATAAACAGGTACATAATCAGAAAAAGCAATAGCAATCACAGGGATTGGACTCTTATTCCACATTATTTGGAGAGTATTTTACCTTCACAGTTGAGTCTGTCACTGCTTAGCTCGTATCCTTGATTACACTGACAGATGAATGAACCAAGAATGTTGTAGCATTGTTGAGCACATTGATTGCTGGCATCACATTCATTTATATCTGAAAGAAATGATTATATGTATATATATATATATCTTTATACATATCCTTGCTCTTTTGTACCTATGTCATCTGATGATAAGTGAGTAATTCCCTAGCTGAATTCTTTGCCCTGCAGAAGCTCACTGGAGAACATCCATTTAGGTTTCATATTTGTTGGAACAACTTCAAACATCTGTCATATACTCCTTTTAGAAATACCAAAATCTTTTTTCTAGGAATGACAGTGAGTTTGATGTGTGAAGAATCTTTCCAAAAGAATTTAATGCTTCTAATAACTATACATTCCAGTATCTATTTTCTTTTGTTGTTGTTCAGATACAAAATGCCAAGTCTATAAATAATTGATCTAAGACACTCATACTGATATGGTCTCTCAACATGCTGTAGTGAAGATTTATCTGTGCTATTTATTACTTTTTAAATGGGTTCTGTTAAATTCCATTACAATTATAACATAAGCCTTTGAGACCCATACGGAGTTTTGCAATGCTCTAAGGCACTGAAAATATTGTGAAAAGGCATTTTTTCTCCACTAGATTCTTTCCATGTCATGCCAATCTTATAATAGTGTGCCGTGACATTGCATTCTGAAAGGGGAGAAGAAGCATGTAAAAATCAGATGCACTTTCAGTGGAAAGTTTATATACTTGAACTTGCAGTAACCCCTTTGGCACCTTCAAAATTTATATCACACACTGTTGACTAATTGATGTGTGTGTATCAATTGATCTGTAGTTAAAAAAATTTTTTTATACATCCACAGAGGAGAACTAAAACCAAAGCTAAAAAGTTTTCCATTCACATCTTGATGTGTTTTAAGAAACAGATTGGTCATTGTCTTTTCATCTTTATGACTGCTTAAGGGAAGTTGATAGAAACCAGTTACTCAAGAACACAGAAAATTGGAAAAAAACTGCAACGTGGCATGGGGTTTCCTTATTCTGAAGACAGGAACCAGCTAGTTCCCAAAAGGCTTACCTACACACGTGTAGTTGTTGGCTGCCAACTGAAACCCAGGACTGCACTGGCAATAAAATGAGCCTGGCGTGTTCACGCATCTTTGGTGACAATATGGAGGGATGGCACATTCGTCTATGTCTGGATATCAGGCACACACACAAAGAGAACCAAATTATTGACTTAGTATAGCTGTTTGCTTTCAAGTTCTCAGTAAAGCATTATCTAGAAAACCTATATAGAGATCTCATTTAAAAAATAATCATTTCCTCTCTCTCTCTTTCTCTGCTGTTAAGATTAGAATATATGTGTTTTAAATATACTTTGATCTTTCTTCTGCAGTAAAGTAAGATGTTAAGAACAAAGACTGAATGTTCATGCCATTCAGTGGAGACTAAAACTGGTGGGTGGGTTGAGATTTAAAGAAAAAAACCCAACTAATTGAGACTATTTCCTATATATATATATATGTAGGAGAATGTCAGTTTGGGGAGCTAAAAGCTTACTTATAATTACAGAAGTAAAAAAGAACTACCAAGGAATTGTACGATGTAGCACAAAACTAAGAGAAAAGAGCTGTGGGCTGTGCTCAGCTGGGGACCTTAGCTAAATGATTTAAATCACTTCACTATCTTGGGTTTTCTTCTGCAAATTGTGGATAGTAAGTCTTGCCATGTGTATCTTAGGAGCTTTTTGTGAGATTCAAATGAAAGAACACTGTGGAAGGAATAGGATGCTAAACAAGTTACCTCTTGAGAGTGCCCTTCTGACACTTTGATGAAGTCTTCCAGCCTGTGTCCTTCTCATATAAATATTTCCAACTATAAAATGCTCAACTGAGAACTTGCAGAGTAGCATTATCTTAGAAGGATAATAAAATCTCACTAATTCATGACTCTACATTTTGTGACAACTCCAACATGGCATGCGTAATTTAAAACAAAAATTATGTATCCACAGTGTAACACTATATAGGGACACTTCCTTATGGTAAAACAAAATGAAACAAAACTTTATGCAGGGCTCTTTTGGTACTTTAATAAGTAAAAATGTGGGAGGCAGTGTGCTTAAGTGGCCTCAGGGTAACCTGCGTTTGAATCTTTGTTCTGGCAATTACTAGTTTGGTCTTAAACTCCTGAGCTTCCTTTTCCTTTCCTGTAAGTAATAAAAGAACATTGTGGTAGAATTGTTGGGAAGGATTACATGACATAATTATAGGCAAAGTTCCTGACATATAGCAGGTAAAATTAGTGGGGGCTATTATTAACAAGCTATGAGAAATATGCGATTTAGCCTGAATATTGAAATAAATAATAATAAGATAGTCACATGGCTTTTGGTTCTGGTGTCTACTCAGCTGTCACCTCCTGCGAAAGGTCATCCTTCCCACCCATATGAAATAGTTTCTTCTGTCTTTTCTTTTACCTTGCTTTAAAATTCTTTGTGCCTTTGACACTACTTAACGTTGTGTTACTTTTGCTTCTTTTTTTTTTTTTGGAGTCAGAGTCTCATGGCCACCCCAGCATCAACCTACTGGGCTCTGGCGATCCTTCTACCTCAGCCTTCTAAGTAGCTGGAACTACAGGCGCACGCTACCACGTCTGGGTGATTTTCTATTTATTGTAGAGATGAGGTCTCACTACGTTGCCCGGGCTGGTCTCGAATCCACGGGCTCAGGCAATCTACTCGCCTCGGCCTCCCAAAGTGCTGGGATTACAGGCTGAGCCACCGAACCCAGCCGTGTTTGCTTCTTGAATATCTCCCTCACAGTAATGCGTGGCAAATAAGGCCTGTCTCCTCCCCTAAAGGTGAAGGTAGAGGGGTTCTGTCTGCTCACTGCTGTATGCTTAATACTGGAACAGAGCCTAGCATTGTAGGTGCTCAATAAACATTACCTGAATGAATACAGATTTCACACTGATTAAAAGCAATGTTAGCACAGCGCTGCCTAGTGCTCAGTATTATAGCCAGGTGCTAATATTGATAGCTAATTTGCATGAATAGTACTTTCGAATAGCTCTGTGAAGGCCACAGATTTGTAAAATTTCACGTCATAACCCAGAACAATGCCTGGCACACAGCCCTCAATAACTAAATCATGCACGTCTCTCAACAAGTAAACATTTATTGAACCATTATTATTTGCGAGGAGTGTGTTTGGCACTGCATGTTTAAAATGATAATAAATATACACTGTTCTTCCCTTGTCTGCTATGGACGACAGGCATAAAATAAATTACTCCATGGAATAAGAACAACAATAGAAAGATGGACAAGGGACAGACGAAGTACTGTGCTCCTCAAAGCGTGGTCTGCTGACTACCATTGGCCGATGGATTTTTTGGACCAGTGTGCAATGACTAAATACAAAAACTGAGAGTTCGTGTTTGGGAATAGCAATTTCACATTATGACAATATTTTTATTGTACTTTATATAAGTATCAGTCTGCAACAGATTGGGAGTTTACAAAAAGGATCCTTTATCATAATTTGAGAGGTGCTGGCATAGAGAAGGGAGCAACTAATTATATTTGGGTAGATCATAGAAAACTTTCTGGAGGAGGTGATCCTGAGCTGGGACTTGATAGTGAAATAGGAGTTTGCCAGGAGAGAATGTTTTTGGTGCTGGAAAGAGCTTGTGTAGAGGCACCGAAGTATAACACCACATGATGTATATTGGGAACTAGCGGGATAAAGCTGGAGTGTAATATTTTTGGGGAGTCAGGGAGAAGTATTGTTGCAACAGAGCTGGACGAGGATCAGATAGAGCAAAACCTTTTATGCTCTGTCGAGGAATGTAGACTTTATTCTGTGGGTGAGGGAACAGCAGAGAAAACACGATTAGATCTGAGTTTAAGAACGTCTCCTCCTATCACATCATCAAAGGCTGTGACCGTATGTTCCATTCTCTCTCATTCACCCCACGGTAAGCTGGATTCATTCTTTTTCTGTACTTTGTATACCCTCGAATGTTTATTGTCCTAATACAATGGGCAAAACGTTGGTGTCTTTGGAGTTTTTTACACATTCTTTTCTTGAATCACAGCTTCATTTATGACAAATCCTGGGCCTTCCTCGGAGGCTGGCACTGACCCCAGCATCTAGGCACGGTCCCATGGAAGGCAGAACTGGACTGAGGCCCACGTGGAGCTCAGCGTTGACGTTCTAACGTCAACAGCTCACATTCTTAGGCAGAAGATGATGATGCTGGTTGTCTGTCCCCACATTCTCACCCTCTGTACCTAAGAGAAAATAAGGCTTCTTCACTGATCTGTGGTAGGAAGTGGTATGTAAATAAGTGGATGGAGGGAATCAATTAGAGTTCCATGCCTAGTTCTGGGCCTCTCAATGGAGCCCAGAATGCTCCATTTTACCTTTCCATTTGCCAGTAAGCCTTCTCATACTGTGTTCTTCCATTCATTCAAAACACACATATAAAGTATGCAGCATGTGGTGGGCATACTTCGGGAACTGGGGAGTGACACAGCTGACCTGGCTGTACCCTTAGGGAGCTCACACTCTCAGATCCTCAAGCCAAGGTGTGCACTGTATTTAGCTTTGCATTCCCAGCACCCTGCACAGGCTTGCACCACAAACAGCTTTTAGCACCCATCTGCTAATTCAGTACACAATACTAGCACACAGCTTTACCACACAAGGCCAGGGTTGCCTGGCCTAAGCACTTCCATGCATGAGCTGCTGAGGTAAGGACTAGTATGATCTCCAAATGAACAAGGTGAGACACAGAATTTAAGTAACTTGCCAAGGCCTCAAAGTGAGCAGGAATGGGGCTGGGATTAGAACCCCATCATTTACCTTATGTGCTGTGCTATGCTTATGAGGTAGTGAATGAAGCCCAGAACACGGGTGTGTTAGCTGTGGTCCCCACACAGTTCATTTAAAATTGTCTTCTTGATTGTTTTTAAGGTCCCATTCACACCCCAAATTTCTGCTGTGGCTTAGTCTAACACGAAATGGACACTTTGATGTCCAGAAAAGGCTCGACTTTCAGGTTACTTATTTCTTGTTTGTGTGGAAAAAAGGTAGTCAATGAGAGAATAAGCAGTTGTTAGCTATCATTTTTCAAATCAAACGATTTCAAATGAATGCTTTGGTGGAACGTCTGAGGTTTAAACAATTAATGTGTTCAAGACAGGACTTTGCTGACCGCACTGTGGTACTTACCCACACACTGCTCTCCTCGCTTCTGATACCCCGTAGGGCACTGACACGCAAAGGAGCCACGTAAATTGATGCAAACTTGGTCCGCTCTACAGTTGTGTGTCCCTGTGGCGCACTCGTCTATGTCTGTCAAAGACACACAACACAGAAGGAATTGTAGTCAACTGTGAAGGTGTGATATTTCCTCCATTTTGCCTTATTTGTTTATTTGTTGAGTCAGAGTCTCACTCTGTCGCCCAGACTGGAGTGCAGTGACACGATCATGGCTCACCACATTCTCAAATTCCTGGGATCAAACAGTCCTCCCACCTCAGCTTCCTGAGTAGCTGAGACTACAGGTATACAACACCACAACTGGCTAATTTTTAAATTTTTTGTAGAGATGAGGTCTTATTATGTTGCTTAAGTTGGACTCAAACTCCTGGGATCAAGCAATCCTCCTTACCTTGGCCTCCCAAAGTGCTGGGATTACAGGTATGAGCTACCACTTCTGGTCTGTTTTTTTTTTTTTTTGTCATTTCTTAATCTGAATTTTTACTTTATTCTTAAAATATTACTCTATAGTGTTATATTAGAAATGTTTAAGGTTATAAATGATTTTAAGTATGATCTCCAAATGAACAAGATAATAATTTCATAGACATTAGGTACACCACTTGGTCTTAACAAATGCTAACATTCTTTTCAGCTTGTCTCAGTTCACTTTGTTTTGTTAAGAAACATTTCAGATACAGCTAAAGTCTCACACCATCCTCATCCCTTGACCCGCGGCCTAAAACTTTTCTGGTAGGCGTGAATCCTTTCCTAAGGTATTTTTATACTTTTATTATGCAGGGGTGCAGCCATTAGAACAAATGGTATTGTTTTGTATGTTTTAAAATTAAAATCGATTGTATAATACTTGCTTATTCCACCCAATATATTGCATTTGAGAAAACTTCAATGGACAGATCTCTAAAAATCTCCCTAATAACTGGGTATAATCAAACTTTAATATTATTCATTGCCTGTAGCTGTATTTTTTTTTTTCCCAAACAGCAGGGTAACATGTACACATAAATCTTTCATTACAAATTTCAAAATGCAAAGAATTCAATTTAATCATCATCCAGGAGAGATAGCCTGGAGTAGTTTAAAAATATGTATTTTCTCAAAGCAATGCACCTCTGGGATAATTTGCTACATGTGCTTTAAGGAGTAGACAAGTTACAGTTCTAGAAAAGTAAAAAATGGGCCGGACTCAGCACTTTGGAAGACCGAGCTGAATGGATTACTTGAGCCCGCAGGTTAGAGACCACCCCGGGCAACTTGGCAAGACCTAGTCCCTACAATAAATAAAAAATTAGCCAGGCATAGTAGCATGTGCCTGTAGTTCCGGCTACTTGTAAGGCTGAGGCAGAAGGATCGCCAGAGCCTAGGCAAGTCGATGCTGGGGTAACCGTGAGTGTACCACTGCACTACAGCCTGGGTGACAGAGTGAGACTCCAACTCAAAAAAAAAGAGAAAAGTAAAAAATACTCAATCATAACATAATAAACCAGTTATGAGGCATTTCTTTGTTTAGGATAAAAACTGATGTATGTGTACATTTATGGTTACAGTAATTTATAACTGAAACCTAATTTTGCTTTACCTAATACACCTTTATGTATCCCATATCATGAAGTTAAACAGCATAACTGAAAGGATTATATAATTTTGGCATTCTTCAAGACTCTAAGCTTCATTTAAAGATATCATAAAACTTGTAATTCCTACATAACAAATTTTGCATAAAAACTGAGGCAGATTTAAGGAGTCTTTGATCCTCATTTGGTAGACCCAGGGTGGTACTTTGGAAGAGAGACAAGGGGAAGAATCAATTTTAAAAAATGAACCAACGTTGATTAGAATTTACTCAATTGCTGTTTCTCTTTAAGATGCTCAGAGTAAAGCAACAGATACTGGAGAGGATGCAGCAAAAAAGGAACACTTCTTCACTGTTGGTGGGAGTGTAAACTAGTACAACATCTGTGGAAAACAGTGTGGCGATTCCTAAAAGATCTAAAAATTGACCTCCCTTAGGACCCTGCAATCCCCCTTCTGGGAATATAACCGGAGGAACTCAAATCACTCTGTGAAAAAGATACATGCACACACATGTTTATCGCAACATTTTTCACAATAGCAAAAACATGGAACCAACCATGCTGCCCACTGAAAGAAGACTGGATAAAAAAAAAAAAGTGTAATCCCAACACTTTGGGAGGCTGAGGTAAGGGGATTGCCTGAGCTCACAGGTTCGAGAACAGCCCGGGCAACTTGGCAAGACTTCATCTCTACAAAAAATAAAAAAATTAGCTGGGCGTGGTGGTACACACCTGCATTTCCAGCTTCTTGGAAGGCTGAAATGGAAGGATCACTGAGCTCAGCAGGTTGACGCTGGGGTTGCCACAAGCATGCTACTGCACTCCAGCCTGGGGGATGGAGTAAACTCAAAAAAAAAAAAAAATGTGGTACATATACACAATGGAATATTACACAGCCATAAAGAAAGACAAAATTATGAACTTTGCAGCAACTTGGAAGAACTTAGAGGCTATAATACTGAGCGATCTATCACAGAAACAAAGAACAGAGTATTGCATGTTCTCACTCATAAGCGGACCTTGAACAACTATCGTAATACTACAGGAAAGGGATTGGCAGTAGTGGGAAACTGCCAGGGCAGAGGGCACACCTCACCAACAAGAGCACCTGCAAAATGAACATCTGTATACATAACCCTGAATTGTATCCCACATATTTAAAATAAAAAATTTTTAAAATAAGAAACTCAGGGTGTGACCCTTGAGGTTGCTTTGCCTTTCATTTTTCTGTAATTTCTTTTTTAAATTATTGTTCATTTTTCTGTATTTTCAAGGAGAATTGTTGTACTTATACTATGCAGTGCAATAATATAGGAAGTTCAGCTGGTAAGAGGGTTGCTCTCAGAAATCAGCTTCACTTAGCTGGATATGGGAATGATAAAAGAGATTCTTTCCATAAGAAAAAGGTAGGAACCAATTCCTGATCAAAACCCTAAGTGCCCATGCCATAAGAAATAAAATAGACAGGTGGGACCTCATCAAACTGAGAAGCTCCTGCAAAGCAAAAGAAACCATCAAGAGAGTAGGGAGACAGACCACAGAATGGGAAAAAATATTTGCCAACTATATATCTGACAAAGGCCTAACATCCAGGATCTACAAGGAACTCAAAAGCACTGAAAAGAAAAAAATGAACAGTCCCATTAAAAAGTGGGCAAAAGACATGAATAGACACTTCTCAAAAGAAGATAGGCGGGCAGCCAACAGACACATGAAAAAGTGCTCAGCCTCACTCATCATCAGAGAAATGCATACCAAAACCACATTGAGATACCACCTAATCTCAGTAAGAATGGCCATCATTAATAAAACAAAAAACAACAGATGCTGGTGAGAATGTGGAGAAAAAGGAACGCTTCTACACTGCTGGTGGGAGTGCAAACTAGTGCAACCTCTTTGGTGGACAGTGTGGCAATTTATGAAAGAACTGGAAATTGACCTTCCATATGACCCAGCAATCCCCCTATTGGGAATATACTCAGAGAAACTCAAATCATTCTACAAAAAAGATACGTGCACACACATTTGTTGCAGCTCTATTCACAACAGCAAAAACATGGAACCAATCATACTGACCACTGAAGCCGGACTGGATTAAAAAAAATATGGTACATATATACAATGGAATATTATGCAGCCATAAAAAAGGACAAACATATGGACTCCGCAGAAACTTGAATGGATTTAGAGTCCATCATACTCAGTGATCTATCACAGAAACAAAGAACAGAGTACCATATGTTCTCACTCATAAGTGGACCTTGAACAATTGTCATAATATTATAAGAAAGGAATTGGCAGTAGTGAGAAACTGCCAGGGGAGGGGATGTGGGATTGGCAGTTGAGGGAAACTGCCAGAAGATGGGGGATACGCTTCATCAACAAGGGTACCTGCATAATGAACATTTGTATACCCAACCCTGAATTGTACCCCACGTCTTTAAAAGAAAAAAAAAAAAAAAAGAAAAGAAAAAGGGAGGGAAACAAAAAAATACATGAGTGATGTATGGCTAGTTAGTGGATAATAACCTACAAAAGCATCCACTTACATAATTCTTTGAGCTTGGTTTGAAAGTTTTGGCTATGTTTTTTGTTATTTTGTTTTGAAATTTATTATTATCATAATTACTACTGGTATTATTTTCAAGTCAGTGATTACAAACTGTTCTTTTTAGGTACTATCTGATGGTGCAACAATCTTGCTTTGAAATTATCCACTGTTTTTTTGTGTGTCTTTTATTATTTTCTCAGACCTACTTGATGAAAATCTTTCTACTAGGGTTTCTTCAGAGCTTTATGACTCGCTAATGCGGAAACGACAGCAGCATATCCTACTGTTTTATGTCAAGAACATTTGCCAGGATTTGCAGTGATAACAGTTCTGTGAAATTCAGCAATGTTAGATTCAGATGCGGTGAGTTTCCGTGGTGCATGCTGGCAGATGATCTAGGCTTTGGGCCGGCTGCTGCCTTTTCTAAGCGAGTCCTCGTCAGTAACTGAGGCTTTTGAGACATCTTTGCAAACTGCCTCCACCCCATTGCATTTCTACAAGTAATGCCCTACAATGTCCTTTCTACTTTCTTACCATTCATTTCTAAGTCTCTTTGATAAATAGGCAAACATTTCCAGTGGAATAAATATACCATTAAATAGATTTTAAACATACAAGCCTATACTACCCCTTCTTAAGCAACAGGTCTGTTTACTTTCTGAGAAGGACTATTTCATAAAAATATTAGGTGAGTTAAGATAATTTAATAAAAACAAACATCAAAAACCCAAATAAAATACCATTGTATCCACTGCTACTATATTCTTTAAAATTTTTTTTTTTAAATTTTAAAGATGTGGGGTACAATTCAAGATTAGGTATACAAGTGGTTATTGCACAGGTAAAGTTAGGGCCCCACTTTGCCTGGTTTGGGATCAGGTACTCTTATTGATGTTTTGTGCCCCCCCACCTCTGGCAATGTCCTGCTACTGCCAATCCCTTTCTTATAGTATTATGGTAAATGTTCAGGGTCTGCCTATGAGTGAGAACATGTGCTACTCAGTTCTTTGTTTCTGGGACAGATCACTGAATATTATAGACTTTAAATCCATCCAAGTTGTGGCGAAGTCCATACTTTTGTCATTTTCTATGACTGCATAATATTCCATCATGTATATGTATCACATTTAAAAAATCAAGTCCAGTTTATATGGACAGCATGGTTGGTTCCATGTTTTCACTATTGTGAATAGTGCTGCAATAAACATATGTGCGCAGGTATCTCAAAAAAACAAAGCTGCATCAGGACTTGTCTCACTTAGGATTGACTGGTGATTACACATCTACTTACCTGAACTCACAAGGTCCAAAAAGCAACTGCTGTGACCAGGAAGCAGCTACTGAACTACATTTCCATCTATAGCTTCTCTGACTAAAGTTGAGAATATTTGTCTTCTCCCTTTCTCTTTGCAGGTTATCTAATGCTGAAGGCTATAAATAGACTGAATTTTTTTCTCCTATCTTCAGTTATAATGTTCACTTATTAGCTTATTTAAATAACATAAATTTATTTTTTAAAAGTTGTAGTTTGAGATTCTGTGATTGTTATTTACACATCTTTACAGAGTCATATAAAATTATTATACATTGTTAAACTCTAGTATGTTTGTCTTTTCTACTTATATGCATTTCCATTTGTCTTAAATACCAGAAAGTTCAATGTGATAGGAAATTCCCTAAAATGAATTCCTACGTCAGAAACTCAAAGCAGAGTATTCATCCCTGTGCTGATACTCCAAAAAATCTGACTCTCCCACTGCCCTTTTCTTGTTCCTGACTCCCCCCATCACAAACACTGCCTTTTTCAGGTGTCTCCATGGTGTGTAAAAAAAAACCCCCAAACAGTTTCCTATATTTATATGGAAAAATATCTGCACTGGCAAAAAGCAATGTTTTATTTATAAGGGAAACTACTAAGGTCAGCCATGATTCTCCTGGTAATCTAGGAAAAAAGTACTGTGTGGAGAGGAATTTTTTTTTGAATGATCTGTAATTTATCTTTGACAGTTAAGTTCACTTGGTTTTTCAGGCGTCAGTTAATACATTTCCTGGGACCTGGACCCAAACTTTTTGAAGGGGGGGTCTATGTCTTACTTTTTTCTGTATTTCTAGTACCTAGCATAGGGCACGGAACAGGATGAAATATTTATTCAATAAATGGATGAATGAGTTATTACTATTTGCTGAGAACTGGTGCCTAGAATTTAAGAAAAGTAGGGTCAGTGTTTTATCTAATGGAACAAAAAATTTATGAGGCAGAATAAGAGGCAAGATCTGAGAAACAGCAAAATCAGCAAGATGTTAGTAAAAGAAAAAGGATATAGAACAATTGAATCCAGAAGTGCAGAGGCTATGAGAAACAAAGCAGCATCAGCAGTGGGTGGCCACAGAAGGTTTGCCAGAGGAGCTGAGTTCTCAGCTACACTTTGAAAACGGCGAGGTACATTGAGTGGCAACTAAAGGAGGTTGTTGGAAGGTGGAAGACAGGTCTCATTCCTTTAGTTTCCATGAGAAGAATGGCAGATGCAGGCAACATGGCTGGAGGGGCTGTGTGTGAGGAACCTGGCGCAGTGCCTGACCGAAGATGCTCATGAAATGCTAGCTCAAGTCACAAGCAAAATTCAGAGCCTTATAGATGAGACTACAGAGTTTGGATTGAACCATAGGGAGCAGCTCTGAACTATGTAGACATAGCCTAATGCTAACATTAGCAAAGAACAAAATAATAGAATGTGCTTCCTAAAATACCACAACACATTTCATCATTCTAATACATTAAGAATAGCTAATGGCAATATTTGGTGATTTCCTCATTTTTCAAAAATGTGCCCACGCTCTCCCTCCTAGTGATTTATACTATTGTAGGCCCCTCTCTTGCTGACTTTGGCACCATGAGTTGCTTTAAATAATATCGTTTAATCTTTGCTCAGCTCTCACTTCTAGCCTCTTTATCATCTTTATCATACTGATCCCCAGTTTAGGGGACTGCCTATTTGATTTTCTCTCAAAGAAATGGAGGCAACTATGTTCACATCTCTGTGGTGTCCATTAAGTCCCTGATTAGGCCCTCATTCTCTATGTTTTTGGCTCCTTTTTTTTAGTCTGACTCATATTTCCCAAACCCCTGACTCATGCTGCTTTCTCTCTCTTATGCAACATTTTAATCTCTGCAATGTTCTCTCCATAATTTGATAACTTACCACGACATGGAGTCACTTCAGTGTATTTTCATGGGCAAAAATTATCTGCACCTTTAATGGTGTTGACTAGCCTTTTCTAATCTGTGCTGCTGTAGGTTTAAGAAATAATTCAGAATGACTTTTGAATGAGCCACCATAGAGATGAGAACGCGTTAGTAATAGCAGAAAGAGGATTGAGATTATTTTGATTCTATTACTGCCTGTGTGATCTAGGGTCACGGTATTCATTTTTTCTCTGTTTCTGTACCTGTAAAATAGACTTTCTATCCTTAATGACAATACAAATTTTAAAAAGTGTTCAGAATCTTCAAAATATGTCTTTTTGTTTCTGAACTATAAGCCCTTAGAGTAAAATAACCACATCTTTACTAGTTCTGTGGATTCTTTGCAAATATTATTTGATGGTGCTATTCTTTGAACTCCTGTGGTTAAAGAAAAGGTAGTGGTTAAATTCAAGTTGCTAATATGGCTAATATGTCTTTATCTGTGTGGATTTAAGACCTTATTAAATCTATCTTCTCTATTTTGAATCTCATATATGGAGTAAAGTAGAAAAAATAAAAGGTCAAGATTCACGTTTGCTATAAGGAGGGACAGTTTTACTGTTGGCCCTTTTTTCCCCAGCATTCTTGATTTAGATACTCAACTGCCTGAAATGATTGCTTACTAGGCTTTCTAGTGAGAGAGTAATAAATTAGTTTCTACCGACACATTCTTTTTACTTAATCTCTGAAACTTTTTAAATAAAAGAGATTCACTGGGTGAAGATCTTATAGTTGCCTGAGTATTCATCTAATTTTTCAATATATTCCTGGAAGGTAGGAACCATCTCAACAAGAGTTGAGGGCACTGTTGTTTCACTTCTGCCTCATCCAGTAATCCCTATTGATAATGATAACCTGACTAATCAAGACATTAAATTATGTGTATTGAAACTCGATGAAAAAGAAAGTGTGTAATATTTTACATAGCTTCAGATACAAACTTATTAAAATTCTAAAATTAATTGGCATAAAAATAGATAAATGCTTAGCAATTCAAAAAGATCTATTATTTGATTAGGAAGGCAGATTTGTGAAGGCTCTGGTTTAATCCTCTAATACCTCTGAGAAGAGGTGGTTGCTTCGTTCATAATTTACAGATGATGAAGGAGGATGTCACTGAAATGCAGACTGGGTGAAAGTGACTAGCCCACAGTCACAAAGAGTAGAGATTCAAACCCAAGATCTCCATTTTGCTTCTGCAATTTAGGTCTTCAGAAAGATTAATTTTCTGAGTTTCAGATAGCAGAGGTTTCCCTGTAGTCACATATATTTCTAATTTTTTTTTTAGCATAAAAAGAGATTTGTTAATCTTGTAGCACCTTGAGTCCTCTCTTGCGTCTTTCTTCTTTAGAATAACATTCAGAGCTCTCCAAGTTTTCTGTTTCCCTCCCCAGTTTTTAGCCAATTATCAACAATTTTTTGTCAAAGACCTTCTAGTTCCCTTGCTGCTTCTTTCATAGTACTGGGACCAGATTTATCTGGGCCAAATGCCCAGTTCTAGTTAGCTTTTCACCCTTCTGAAATTATCAGCTAGAATTCACCCAAGCTAAGCAGTTCTAGTGGAGAAAATAAATACTAATATTAAGTAACAAAAAAGAACTTTCTTCATCGATGGCCAGCAGTAGATTTATAGTTCTAGATTCTTATCAGTTCTGGCAAAACAGATTGTTAATAATTTAGTGTACTTTAAATGATAAACAAAAATATCACCAAAATCAACAAATATCAGCCTCCCTGATAGTTCATTTCTTTGTTTTAGAGAGAGGCCAATCAAGTGTCCTGAAAGCCCTTGGCATTGCACTGTATTCTATCAGAACTTTGCAATATGCTGTTCCCATATTTAAAAAATTCTTGCTACATATACTTAGAATTACTTTTTCTTGTAATGATGATGGGTTTGCATTGCAAATAGACCCCTCTCTCTTAGTCTCCTCTGTGGATAACAGTGTTCATTTGCAAGATGATTGGATGAGGTTAGACATATAGTTCATGTATTTGGGGAAGAAAACCAACTGGTACATGTGAACAATAAATTTGTGACTCATATGTACTACACACAAACCAAATCAACTAATCGGTCATAGGCTGAAACAGAAGAAAAGCAAGAAAACAAAGGCTTTAATTCTCATTCTTCAGTTCTCCTTGCACACAGGCAAAAGCGAAGTTTATTGCTTCCAGAATCTTAAAGAAACAATATTTTCTACTGACAAATGATTGTTAATTGTTAGGAGTATTCTCTGGCATCTCTGTAAACTCTCTATTTTCTTCTTAAACTTAGTTATTCACTAAAAACATGTTTGGGAAAAGACCTATATTTGGAATATTAAAACCAATCATCAATCTGCCACCTTGTGGAGGTAAAACTATAGGCTGAAACAAGTAGCAACATCAGTCTTTACTCCAGGGTGGCTCAGTACTAGGGATTAATGACCCTCTGTGTGAAGGTTCAAGCTCATTCCACACAGGCTGGAGACCTGCTTCAAAGTGGATGGCCTGGAGGAAAAATGATGCCACCCTATCGTGGGATACCTTTGCACTGACATTTTAATTTTGTTTTCCAGGTGCCCTACCACTTCGTCTCCCCTTGCGCATACCCATCTCTCAGGATCCAGATCAAATACTGGAGAGGGATGAACTGAATGGAGACTAACTACATTCAACTGAGTCCCCCAAGTGCTGCCTGAGCACTGTGATTTGATTCTTGGCCTCGCTCCCTGAGGCCTTACAGCCAGATTAGTCAGTCTCCTTAGCCCAAAGCACACACATTCTTGGCTTATTCCTTCAAGAAAATCATCACTTGAGGTCGCATAAGCCCCTGGCTATGGCAATGGCAATTATAACAAGCATGGCTTGGTGACCTCCTAATTGTATAAGACCAATTACATTATACTTGTTGTTCATTCAACAATAAGCAGCTTTTGTGTCCGATAAATTGAAGCATTCTACTAAATTTGGTGAGTGTAACTTGGCAATACTTCTCCAACTCATTAACTGCCTAAGACTTTTTCAATAAAGCATATCTTTGTGCCTCTTGCCTTCAGAGCATGTTACCTTCTTGTGTGTATTTTCCTGCCTATTTCATTACATCTTACTTATGATATTACTGCACAATGTTTCCCCATAATGCCTCAGGGTTCTCATGTTTTTCTGAATTCCAAATGGAACAGAGAAGGAGGGGTGGGGGGGAATGGACTCATCAAATTTGCAATAAATTCTTTTTTCTTTTCTCTTTTTGATTAAAAAATCCAGCACAAGGAAAAGCAATAAAAATAATAAATATGTAAGTAAATCCAAGTAAATACGGACAGCCTAAAACAATAATAGTAAGGTATTTGGGGGATTTATAAAATATTTAGAATTAAAACAAATGAGAAAAATGGAATACAGGTTGGCAGGAAGATACATGGAGTTTAAATATTTTAAGATCTTTGCATTGTGCAGGAAGAATTAAAACATAATTAGGAATGATCTTAAATTTTGATAAGTCATGGGTGCACATTCAAGTAATCCCTAGGGCAAACATTACAGGAACAGAAAACTAACAAGCTAGTATAAGGGAAAATTGGATAATACTAAATACTCCATCAATTTAGAGAGAGGGCAAGAAAGGAAGAAAAGGAAACTAAAATGTGCAGGGCAAATAGAAGGCAAATAGCAAAATGGTAGTTTTACATGTAAACAGAATGG
Organism: Carlito syrichta; assembly: GCF_000164805.1. Lineage (NCBI taxonomy): Eukaryota > Metazoa > Chordata > Mammalia > Primates > Tarsiidae > Carlito > Carlito syrichta. The sequence continues at coordinate 853,605 of NW_007257945.1, read as the reverse complement.
TTATGTTAAATGTGAGTAGACTAAATGCTCTCACTGAAAAACAAAAATTGTCAGACTGATTAAAAATCAAACCCAAATCTGTTTCAAGAGACATAATTTAAATATAAGAGCACAGAGAGTGAAAGAAAAATGATGAAAAACATATCGTGCAAACACTAACCAAAAGAAAGTTGGCTATGCAATACTAGTATCAGACAAAGTTGACCCTAAGGCTGTTAGAGAATAAAAAGAAATACTACATAATGTTTTGGCTTGCCAGGAATATGTAAAAATTCTAAATTTATTTATTTTTTTATTTTTTAGATTAGAAAATATAGTTTATTTAAAAAGTCACTTAGAGAGAAAGAAAAAAGAGATTCACCTCCCCAAGGTAGGGAAGGGGGCCAAAGTTTAAGAAAACACGGCCTGACCATGGCTCAAAGAGCACTTGGCCACACCACAGCCTAGCAAGACAATGACCAAAAATTCTAAATTTAAATACACTTAATCATATAACCTTGATATAGATCAAGCTAAAGTGACTAAAATCAAAGAGAAAAATAGACAAACACAATTACAGTAATATTTTTAACACACTTCTCCCAGTAATTGAAAGAATAAGTACACATTTTCAGAAATGAACAGAAAATACAAATAATGTCATTAAAAACTTTGAGTTAATTGACATGTACAGGACACTGTACAGATTACATAACCTTTTTAAGTATTGAGCGAACATTAAAAGAAAATGGCTATTTGCTGGCCTTAAAGTAACTCTAAATAAATCTCAAAAAATGGCAAGATATAACTTATGTTTTCTACCTACAACGCAAAGAAGAAAGAACAACAACAAAACTAGAAATATCCCTTCTTTTGGGAAAGGAGACATTTCATTTCAAAACAACCCATGGTGTAAACATGACAAAATTGAAATTTGAGAATATTTCAAACTGAATAAAAATGAAAATATTACATGTCAAAATTTGTGGGAAAAATGCCAGCCCATAAGGCTTGTAGCATTTCCTTCCTTCTTCACATCATCCGTATCTTATTCCCTGTGCTCAATATGCAAACGAAGAAACTACAAATGTGAGCTGTATTTGAAATAATCTTCAGAATTTAAAAAGGCTGCTTTGAGAAGGAAGAAAAGATCTTGACTGTGTATTTCCAAAAGGCAGAACTAGAATAAATGGGAGGAAAGGCAGATTTTAGCTGTGTAAGAAAAAATGTTGTGTTCATTTTACCCATTAGATATTTTAATGTATTAGGAAGTAATGAGCTTCCTATCACTGGAAAAATGCAAATGGTGCAATGTGGATTCCAGCAGTGGTTGGGGGATTTGACATCTGTGTTTAAAAATAGTGTTAACATGTTGCATACAAATATGACAGTATTAATACTTTTTGAATCTGAATGGAGGATGTTCAATGTTCATCGTACTATATAATTAACTTTTCTCTAAGCTTGATAATGTTGATGATAAAACATTGAAAAAAATGGATGTTGCCTCCACTCTAATATAGAACACTATGAAGATTCAACAGAGTTGAATATCTGTACTTTCATCTGGCACATGGTACACATACATATAGTTTGTACAATTTTGAAGTTAACCTTTATACTTTTATAATTTATCGCCTAACATCTGAAAAACTAGCTTGATGATAAAGTGTAGCAAGAAGAGATGTCATCTCTTCTTTCTCTTCCTTGAGCAGGAACACAGTTAATAAATTGTAGACTTATTTCTTGTCCTACATTTAAGATTTTTCAGGAAGGAAGACTCGTAGTCTTTATCATGTCAAAGCATATAGTTTTTTCAGTGATCAAAATATTAAATATGGGCAACTATCAGCTTGTACCTAAATCCTTCATTAAACTAAGTGAGATGTGACTTTTTAAAATAATTGTTACTATAGTTTACGATTTCCCCCAAGTTATCCACAATTTATCAAACATCATACTTGAATTTAATGTTGATAAACTGTGTTGTGTAGGTGTAAGATTTTTTCTCCTCTCTGTGCTCAAATATTTTCTGTATTGCGAAGCAATAACATTCAAATAACTTCTGGGTTTAGTTCAAGGAGTGGCTAAAGGCAATAGATGCCAAAAGAAAATACTATTCAGTAAAACTACTGATCCCACAAGTGTTTCAATTCAAAAGACTTCTCAAAGCTAGCACATGAAACAGTCTTTGGACTTAAATGAGTCTGGGGGCATTTCACCTTACATTTCCATTGGGGACAGAAATAAGTTTCCCAGAAAATACATTCTCGAGAATTATTTCAGTTTTAAGAGTCTGAAATTAACGCTTACTTTGATAAATTCCTGAATGCTGTTTTAAAAAGTATTCATTTTCTAGCTCTAATCTCTTCTCCCCGTTCTTACTTGGATCCTGGGAAACCTGAATAACATGCTCTTGCTTTCTCGGGGCTGTGGCCATGGGTCTCTAGTTCTTCTTCTCTCCTTTTTCATTTTTCAGCACTGACTTCTCCCTCCCTCTAATCTGTAGGATCAAAGGAGAGTCTATAAAAAGAGACTCATCTTTCTGGATAGGATTAAATGGTTCTGTTAGCAGAGTGGAATGAATAGAAATTCTCTTCAATGTTTAAATGCACTACTGTGTACTGTAAAGTTATATACTCAAGAATTTAGAGTAGCTTAATGTCTGTTTGGCAGGTAAATTCTGAAAAAAGTCTGGTGGAGAACCATGCCCAGTATATGGTTTGCATGTCTGTAGAGTACAAAGGCAGATGGACCTGAGCCAGGTATTGCAACTGGTGTGTTAAAAGTAGACAGATGCCAAACTAAGTCAGTTTTAAGGAGAATTTCTTGGCATGAATAAACACAGATGAAAAAACCCTCTGTGTTCCTAGATCTGTTATACATACTTAAAATGGTTACTGCATGGAGCACATCCGTGGAATCTATCATATTCCAAGTTTTCATTTTGGAAGAAAATGGAAAAATTGAGCAATTCACATTGCTAATTTATAATTAGCCTAGTATTATTTTTTCCCTAGAAATGTAATAATTTGTTTTTGGAAACCTTTAAACAAAAACCTCTGGCTTCAGGCACATATGTGGTTAATGTGGATAACTTTGAGGTGTAAGGAGTTCCCCTGTCAGTGACCTTCAATTACAAATCTCTTCTTATGGTTTTCAGAAATAGAGGGATCATACTATTCTCTCACTGCTAGTATTTTTCAGTTATAATTATTTTATTTGAGATTTTTTTCTTAGTTGCTTATGCCAGCTTTTTTGCCAGCCTTATTATGCCCAGAGTTAATGTTTATGCATAATTTATTATACAAAGAATTAAGAGTTTAAGGAAGGACTTGTTGATCTTTTTAGAAAGTCTGAGAACCATAGAGTAGACTTTTCTCTTATGCGACCCACTGACGGAAACATGACTGAGACAGAAGAATGGGTAAAATCACGGGTTTTAGAGTCAAATAGGTCTCAGCTCAAATCAAAGCAACATCACATTTTAGTCATATGTCCTGGAAAAGTTGCTTAACCTTTCCAGATTTCACTGCCACATCTATCAAGTAGGGATAATATCAATTTCATAATGTTATTGTGAGCACTAATTGATACAATACACACTCAAAATGGTACCTGATCCATAGAAAGGGCTCAATTACACCCAACAGTATAAGACTTTAAGCTAGTAATGGGATCAGGGTGATACTTCTGCTGTATATAGATGGAAGGAAGTAAGAAAACTGCAGAAAGTCAAGGCTTTAAATATAATTTACCATGTATTTGCATAAAACTAAACATCCTATCTTTGTCTCCTTGTTTTGAATATGATCTGCAGGACTGAAATTCATTCATTAGGAACGCCATAGCATTGAATGACCTTCCATTTCTTTGGCATATGCCAGATAAATGTATATGAGAACAGACAAAGATAGCTTTTCTTTCTTTAAGTTATTTCTCATTAGGAAAATTGCAAACATTTAAGCAAAAGGGATCTGGCAAAACAAAACAAATCTAGCATCTTTTGTTTTTCATAATATTTTGGAATAGGAAAGGACTCTTGATGGATGGAGGTCCCCTTCACAGCAATGGAGTATTAATGTTTATAAAGACTACTTAGCAAACATAGCTTTTTTTGAGTAGGGGTCTCACTCTGTCACCTAGGCTGGAGTGCAGTGGTATAATCACAGCTCACCGCAGCCTCAAACTTCTGGGCTCAGGTGATCCTACAGCTGTAACCTCTTGAGTAGCCGGGACTATAGGCATGCACCACTATGTACAAAAAAAATTTTGGTTTTTTGTAAAGATGAGCTCTCACTATGTTGCCTAGGTTGGTCTTGAACTCCTGGGTTCAAGCCATCCTCTCACCTTGGCCTTCCAAAGTGCTGGAATTACAGGCATGAGCTACTGCACTCAGCCGAGTATTGTTATATTAGAGTGGCAAACACTTAGGATAAACATTTGATGCTTCCATAGTAGTTATACAATTATATAATCATCACGTGAATTTGTTTTACAAGAGTAGGGGATGCTGTGACAAATAAGGTGAATGTGGAGAACCTCTTATCACTTTTGCAAAGGCTGAGTTCAATTTTGTTCCCAAACCAGTATTCTAAGTTTTATTACAAACTCTAAAATGGAACAAACTTCAAATAGTAAAAATCCTTGAAGAGTTACAGTTATATTCTGTGTGGGGAAAACTTAGAAATGGCCCGAAACAATGCACTAAAATGCTGAGTGAATTTTTAAGACTAGTTTAACTTCTGTAGCTTTTCCTTGAGGTAAGTTATTTTTCCTCCTGCTTACATTTGTTAAAAATCTAAGAATACAAACAAACCTGTGTTATTTTTAGACTAAAATCCATATTTAATTTGCCTTTGTAGCACTGTTATAAATGGAAAATAAAACCAGTCCTAATTAGTTACAATAAAATTATCTAACCAGATTAACTAATTAGAATTCAGAAAGGAATTCTAAAAGTAAACGATGTGTTTCATGCATTTAATTATTTCATGAGCAAAGAGGGTGGACTTCATCTGGATTTTCATATATAAGTTTCAAACTGATATAGGGCATCGTTCACCTGACACAAAGGAAAGTTGATGTGTCACCTCCTACCATCTTCAGGATAAAATCCAAAGTTTTCAATATAACATGCAGAGCCCCTCCTGATTTGACTCTTGTCTGCTGCACATTGAAGTCATGCAGAACAACTTGTTGTTGCCTTCTTCTGTCTGCTACTCACAACTTTAGCAAAAGTTACTTTGTCTGCCTGGAACATTCGTTCTAGTTTCCTCCTTCACCCAATTTTTTTATTTCTTTAGAAAGCAGATTTATTGAGAGGACAGAAAAGCTCCCACAGTGGGAGGGGACCCAAAGGGGTTGTCCGACTGTTGTCTTTATTTATTTATTTTGAAGTGAGAAAGCAGGGTTTATTGAGAAGGCAGAAAAGCTCCCACAGTGGGAGGGGACCCAAAGGGGTTGCCCCAACCAATTTTCCAAAGTTTAATTGTCACAACTTCTTAAGACAGAGGCCTGGTGTCACTTTCTCTAGGAAGCCCCTAAAGTGGGGCTCAAAATGCCACGTTGTAATTACTGTCTGCTTTCTCATAGACAGTGAGCTCTTTGGATACAGGCCCCATAAACTTATATTGTTGTATTCTAAGCCCCTACTGTGCTTTACACACATTAGTTACTCAATTCAGCCTTGTTGAATAGTCTCACACTTTGCAATTCTGTTGCAGGTTCCAACCACAGATACCTTGTGTGGAGTTCTGTGCCATTTCCTAAACTGTAAGTAACAAAGCAATGTTAATTCCCCCCTCTATTTTATTATTCCAAAATCCAATACAGGAAAAAAAAGTAAATCCAGACAACTAATACAGCATCCCCAGCAAACCCTCACTCTTGAGAAGGAAAAGTACGGGCATGACTATTGTTAATGAAGTGTTTCAGAATGGAAACTTCAGTAGGTTAATAAACAGATAAAACAGGTGCTTTACCTTTGCAGACTAGCTGTGGAGTCTTCCAAGAAAAAACAAACAGTCAAGCCTTAGTAAAGTGAGATCTAAATCCAGTTAAATGTTCCTTTGGATTATTCCATAATTTAAACTACATGTTCTTAACTCTTTGCCTTATTATCTTAGTAGTCCAGCCTCATTTCTACGCTCAAACCACCGTTTCTCTTTCTGTGTTCCATTTAAATTCTTATTTTAAAATATAAATAATTTTTGACTTGGAAATGAATTTCCCCTAGACATATCAGGAGAACGTATTGCTTTCCTCTATCTATAACCAGATTACTTTTTAGTTCATGCTTATTTGCAGAATGGAGGGTAGAAGGGTTGTGGGGGAGAATGGGTCTATGGATAATTGACTCACTGTAATTTTCAATAATTGCAGAAACCTTGTTACAATCAGGGCCTGACTCTGCTTAGGTTGAGTTCATTGCATTTTGCAGGGTCATAGCCTTAAAAATGCTAAAACAAGAGTAACTACTGTTAACAGACTATGTTTAGAAATAGTTTATATGTCTTGCTCCATATTTATTCCGCCTTACATTATGACTAATGAACATTCTACAGTTTAATGGATGTGGGCATGAGGCAGAAAGGCTGATTGTTCAGATCATTTAAGGGCTTATTTAACTCCAAACTGGTTATTTCATGGAGCATGGGAGCTGAAATTACACCATCTTATTAATTTGTAATTGATGCTTACCTTTGTATTACCTATGAATAAATATATTGCTAAAGAATATTAAAAACTGGTCGCCCTACTTGGAGTTGAACTTGTTTAGAATCACTGTTTGATTTGGGAGAAGTGCTTGCATTAAAAAAAAAAAGAACATGTGTGGTAGAAATAGTTTTAAGCTAATTATTATGATTCTGAAAACAGTCCTTATGGATCAAACTCTCCTTTGATGCTTCTTAATAGCATCATTACAGTATGTACAGTACTTGGAAGTAAAGCAGTTTTTCTTGAAAAACTCACTTTTCTATAAATCAGGCTGATATAAGCCCTTTACACCACTGTATCCTACCCCAGTCCTATTAGAATGATTCAACACATTTAACCATATGTGTATACTTATTTTTGCTTCTCATTCTATAACTATCTGGAGATAGGGTTTTCATCATGTCACTCTGCTCAAAATCTGTCACTAATTATGATATTACTAAGTCTAAAAGGCTCAACCAAGGATTCTGGGTCCTTCTTGAACTGTCTTCCAAAGACATTTTTCAATCTTGTTTCCTGCTGGACGCACAGTAGCCCTCCTTTCCCCCACCCTACGCAGTGACACAATACCTTCATTATACCATATCTAGGGTGTCCATTAAGCAAAGTCTGCCCTGTTCTTCTTACATTTGTTCACATCCATTTCATCCCTCATGACCTGGATCATATCCACTCTCTCTGAAGAGTCCTAACTGGCCTCTTGGTTGCAGCACCAAACCTTCCTCTGACTCCTCCAGGGTTTTTCAGTAAGCATCACTTACCTTTGACTATATGGTGACCAAGGCTCTCAACTAGGGTTTGTTGGATTGAATCACTGAGCTGGATTATTTGTATTCTTTAATTTTTTGAAATCTGACCTTATCTAATGTCTTTAGACTGAAAAGTTCTTGTGTGATCTAGTACAGTTTGAACACATGTTAACTGACCACATTGAAGCATGAATCAATGAATAAATGATTAAAAATTGAACAAATGAATGCATGAATGGTGCAGATTTCAGGTTATACATGGAGAAATATATCCTAAATTTATACTAACAATTTAGGGTCTAGCAAGAAAAGGCGAAACAGAGTTCTTTAAAACCAAGGCTAGTATTTAATTGAAATTTGTTATCCTTTGATGTCTATAGGGAAAAAAATAGTGGTCCCCAATAATGGGTCAGAAACAGGCTCTTTTGTTCCTTATTGCCTCAATTAAGCCCTGTGAGTTTGGGAAGTTAAGAGAAGCATGAAGTTATGGTGACAATCTAGCTACACCATGTCCCTCTTCCCTTTGACTCAAGGAGTAATCACGACCTAATTTTCAGGGAAGTGGACTCCGCTCCAGTCATTCGAAGGCCACCTCTCTGAAAGATTAGATACAATCAAAATGGGACAGGATGGGATAAGTCTTTTTTTTTTTTTTTTTTTGAGTTGGAGTCTCACTCCATCGCCCAGACTGGAGTGCAGTGGCCGCTCCCGGCCACCGTAGCCTACCGGCGACCCTTCCTCCTCAGCCTTCCGAGTAGCCGGAATTACAGGAGCGCGCTACCACGCCTGCTAATTTTTTGATTTATTGTAGAGATGAGGTCTCGCTGCCCAAGCGGGTCTCGAACCCGCGGGCTCAGGCAATCCATTCACCTCAGCCTCCCCAAAGGCGCGGGATTACAGGCTGAGCCACCGAGCCCAGCTCGGGATAAATCTTACTCAGAAAGCATGTACAAGTTCTGGGGGGGGGGGGGGGGAAGTTATTGTTGAGTTTTATACATTTTTTTCTTTTGAACCTTTGAAAAGATCAACTCTGGTTTCAGTTTAGTGTTTTTTCTTTTTTTTTCAAAAGAAACCTATATGGCCACTTCTTCAAATTTGTTCCAGATGGATTCAGTCATAGAATGATTGATTATCCACTCAGTTGTGAGCTATGTGGTTAAGCTCAGAAACCTACAACAAACTGGTTTGGAGCCGTGTTTCATGGTAAGTGGCAGAAAGGATAATCCTTAAACCGTCATTTTAGAGTTAGTGACGAGGAAAGAGGAATTTAGTGGGGCTACTTATGTCAAGAGAATGTATTAGCAAATGGATGACTGAATATGAGGAAATCTTATGAGCACAACCCTTTTCTCCCCCGCTCTGGACTTCACGGTAAAGGGAATCAGATCTGGCTGCCCCAGCCCCCGCCAGCACTAGCTCTCACTGTCTTCTTCATGGACCAGACCAGCTTCCCAGGATGCTCCAGGTCTGAGGTCAGTGGCAGGCCTCTACCTGGCTGCGAGGCACCCATTTATCCCACAACCCACTCGACAGCCCACAAAGGATTTTTATTATTGGCATCAGAAACACCTGGAAAAATCTGGAAAATAATCTGGGGGACAGTGAGTCAGGGAGAAAATGCACCACACTCCATACAGTGCTGTAGTATGTACTTTTAAGAGCAATTTAAGAACACTTGGTCCATTTCCATCTTCCTTACCAAAAAAACCTTCCTTTGGATTTTAGTTATTCTGTAATGGCTGCATTAGCCTTTTCTCTATTTTTTTTTCTCTGGCTTATTCACAATCTGACTATTAGAAAATTCTTTGGGGAAGACAGGATATTACCATCGATTTTATAGGTCTGCTAAACATTGTTAAATTGATGTCCATCTTCACTGATTTTTGGTCATATAGATTTCTCTGTAGAGTGCTATTCGACTTCATTAGAACCCTCTTTTTGAAAAATAAGCCACTATTCTGCCTCTTATTGAGATCCCTACTTCCTAGGACCCTAAGAAAATTCATGTTAGATTTTGTTGCTTCTGAATTTTTAACTCTTACACAATCTATTTGCTGTAACCTTAGGTTATGTTCAGCACATGTCTCCTAGTAGATCTTTGAGGCAAAAAGAAAAGGCGTAAACATTTTTAAACATAAAGATGATGATTCTAAGAGCAGGCTTTTGCATAAGCTGTAGGAAGAAAAATGTGCCCCAAACAGAACTTTGGGAGAACAGGATTTCTATGATTCCCTAACAAACACTAATATCACAATGTCTAGGACAAAAGTTAACACAAAGCAAGAGCAGTGCTTATAAATTTTTTTTTTATGTAACAGGCATGTGAGTACACATTAATTGGCAAAAATTAAGGATGTTTTTGTGCTTGCTCATAAAGTTGTTTTTTTTTTTTATGGATAGTGTTTCTTTGTAGACTAGAATGAAAGATGATTTTAATGCAAAAGTTTTAGAATCATAAGAGATAGAATCATTTAGGAGAGGCTTTGGAGAAGACTGACAGTGTTTTACACGTCCCAAGTCAATGAAGAAGAAAAGGGTACACTTACTCAAAAGGAGTGGCTAGAAGCATCCAGGTTCATCTTTTGGACAGTCTTTTGCCTGTGCTGCTGAATGAGTCATCCAGCCTCCTGCACTGCTGGGAAGGGGTTGCATTTTGTTTTTAACTCATGTTTTGCTTTTGGAAATCATTTAAAATTCTAGATTTAACTCTAAATGTTTTGTTGAGTCAATTCCGAGGGAATTTTAATTATAGATTATGGTTGGCAGCTTCTGACATTGCTTTCAATGATGCCAGCCCCCTGGCATTCACATCCTTGAGTATGGGCTGTTTCTAGTGGCTTGTTTCTAATGAATAGAATATGGCAAAAGTGATGGGTTTCACATCCATTATTAGGTTACAAAAGACTGACTTCGGTCTTATTAGAATTCTATTATTACTGGCACCCTCTCTTGTCCCCTCACTGGGGACAAGAAAGCTGACATGTTGTGAGATGCTCTATGGAGAAGTGTATGTGGCAAGAAATTGAGGGAGGAAGAACTCATGAGAAATTGAGGCAGGAAGTGAATCCTGCCAACAACATGAGTGAGTGAATTAGGTAGTGGATCCTTCCCAGTCAAGCCTTGAGACACTATAGCCTTGTGAAAGACCCAAAGTCAGGGGACCCAGCTAAGCTAGGGGACTTAGCTAAGCCACACCTTGATTCCTGACCCAGGGAAAATGTGAAATAATAAGTGTTTGTTGCTTTGAGCCACTAAGTTTTAGGGTAGTTTGTTATGCAGTGAAGGTAGGAAATCTTTAAAAATCAAGAAAGATGGTCATATTTAGTACTAGCACCCTTGCATTTTGAAGGAGTTTATATTAATACATGTAGAAATATATTAACTGTGTATCAAAATAAAAATAACTCCTTTCTGAGCTACGACTGAAATGGAGTCCTGGGCTGTGGTAGGAACCACATTACTGTAATTACCCGTCAGTGCCTGGGGAAAAGACTACAGTGATCTAGCTTTTAAAGCTTCAGTGATATGGTCCAGACTTTTAGCAAACAACCAGAACTAGGTGTGAACTGTTTTGTCAATAAAGCTTCAGGTCATTAGAACTGTCTGGTTTTTGCTTCTGAGTCATTAATGCTATTATAATCACAGAATGCACCTGCATTCTTCCCTGGGCAGATTTTAACTTGCCCTGGTATGTTTTCCTGATAAAAATGTCATTTAAAGGCAAAGATAAATTCCTATTAATAGAGCCAGCATAAAGACCAGACATGTATCAATCAAGAACCATATCATTACCATATGTGTACAAGGCTTACAACTTAGACAAAGTGCATTCATTTTCTCTTGGTCTCTGTCTCTCTCTTTTGCAGTTTTTAAAAAAAATTACTTCAAGTAAGAGTTGAAAAGGACAACTCTTAATTTTAATTTTAACAGCTGAGAAAACTAAGGTCCTGAGAGATTAACTGATTTAATGTAGTCAGCAAGTCATTTAGGGGAAGACCCAAATGGAAACTTTTGTCTCTTGCTTAGTTTCACGGGGTTTCCACTGCTCTTTGCTGCCAAAGACTACTTTCTGGAATCCTCCTGAGCATTCAGGCATAAAAACATTCCACTACAGGAGAAAATCCTATTAATTAGTAAGCAAGGGAAATACCTGCGTATTACAGCTGTAGCTGTTTCAAGGTAGTTTATGTGGGAGAAACTGAGTATCTAACCAAAGGAAAAAACATCTTTTGAAAAGTCACTACATGCAAATTTGAGTCTTTCCAAATTACACCACACTTTGCTGCTGCAGAAAGTAGAGAATGAAGAATCATTAGCCATATTGGCTTCCTGATGGGAAGAATATTTTCAGCTATTAGAAGATAGGCTCGATATACACCAACAAAATCAGGGAGCTTGTTAGAAATGTGTAGTGTCAGGCTTCAATCCAGACCTACTGGGTTCAAAACTTCATTTTAACAGGATCCCTGGGATTATTAAAGTTCAAGAATGCATGGCTTATGGGAGATACTCAAAAACATTTTAAACAATTGAATATCCAATTTAAAGATGTCTCTGGCCAATTTTTAAAAACGGCAAAACTGATTTATTAGGTATCACCTTTTCTGTTTTCCTTCATCAGTCTTTTGAGGAAAATATGCATTTATAGATATATACATATGTATGTATACACATTTATATGGTTGGAAAGTTGGTAATATTTTATGAGATACTTCAGTGGAACCTACTTTCAATTAATGTAGTCTTGTGATCACTCATTGTACTCTGCTCTCCTATCTCACTCTTTTTATCTCCCTCACGGTTTCATTCCACATCTTTTCTTCTGCCTCTCATTCCTCTTACAGATGGTCCTGTCTCCCAGGGTAAGAGGAAGCTCTATTTTGCTTTTTTCTCTCCAAAAGTATGGGTATAGTTCTGGCCCCTACACTGAGGGAATACCTATTCCCTGCATTCTTGCTTTATCCTTAAGACTGGTTTTCATACCTGAGTACTGTGTGGTGGTGGGTGGTGCTGGGGATATAGTGTCATTGCTACTTGAATCATGAAGCAGAGGAGCCAGCGATATGCTATAACTGGCTTGACTGTTTTATCTTAATAATATGTAGTATACATTTTAAAAATTAATAAACGGGCAGACAATGCTTAAGTCATGAATTTTCAGCAATTGTGGTTACCCAGTTGTGATATTTGTGGTTAAGAAGTTGTGATAATTCAGAAAAAAAGAACTGAGTATCACATTCTCTCACTCATAAGTGGACCTTGAGCAATTATTGTAATACTATAAGAAATGGATAGGGAGTAGTGGGAAATTGCCGGGGGAGGGAGGGCAGGATTGGCAACAGTGGGATTCTGTCGAGGGGGGGCGGGCCACACCTCATCAACAAGGGTAACTGCATAATGAACGTTTGTATACTTAACCCTGAATTGTACCCCATACCTTCACTTAGCAAAAACATGGAAGCAACCGTGCTGCCTATCGAAAGAAGACTGGATAAAACAAATGTGGTACATATACACGATGGAATATTATGCAGCCACAAAGAAGGACAAAATTATGAACTTCACAGCAACTTGGATGGACTTAGAGTCTATAATACTGAGTGATCTTTCACAGAAACAAATAACTGAATATCACATGTTCTCACTCATAAGCCGACCTTGAACAATTATTGTAATATTATTTAAAAAAAGGATTGGCAATAGTGGGAAACTGCCAGGGGGAGGGGATACCTCATCAAAAGGGTACCTGCATAATGAACATTTGTGTATCTAACCCTAAATTGTACCCCACATCTTTAAAAAAAAATAAGTTGTGATAATTAACTTTATGTGTCCATTTAACTGGGTTAAGGGATGCCCAAGTAGCTGGTAAAGTATTTCTGGGTATGTTTGTGAGGGCGTTTCCAGAAAACATAGCATTCGATTTAGTAGACTGAGCAAAGCAGATGGCCCTCACCAGTGTGGGTGAATATGATCCAATCCACTGAAGGCCCAAATAGAACAAAAAGGCAGAGGCAGGATAAATTCCCTTCTTTCTCTTCTTGAGCTGAGACATCCATCTCCTCCTGTCCTCCAACACTGAAGCTCCTTGTTCTCAGGCTTTTTGACTCTGGGACTTATACTAGTAGATTCTACCTCCTACCTTTTTCTTAGACCTTTAGACTCTGACCAAATTATACCACTAGCTTTCTTGGTACTCCAAGAAAGCAGACCGTGTGTACCTTCCTGGCCTCCATAATCATATGAGTAACTTTCACAATAAATCTCTCTCCCTCTCTTTTTTTCTCTTTCTATGTCCTATTTGTTCTGTTTCTCTGGAGTACCTTGACTAATAAGGATGTTCAGCTAACTGTAATAGGGAGGAGAAATTATTTATTCTCTTCTAAGGGAAAGTGATATTTTCTTTCTGCTGAGTAACAGGTTTGACATAACAATGGCATGTTGTCTTTTAGGATAATAAAAAATGATAGGCTCTCCAAATCAACTGCAAAGACTTGGTCTAATTTTGAATCTGGACTAAATCTTGTTTTTCTAATTCAAGATTTATACTGAGAAATAGGCAGATCCATTGCTTGCAGTTATTTTCATCCACTTCTCAGGACTTTTACTTGATATTTTCAAGCTCTGGAGAAAATTCCAAACACAGCTCATATTTAATGAAATAATTATCATAAACTTTCTTATGGGGGTCTTCCTCATTTCTCTTGTCACTACAAACTCTTCCCTTAATCTGAGACCAAAAATTCTGTGTATTTCACTAATAAATTTTTGTAATATGGTCATAATACTTTCAGTAATGTGTAAGTCTGCCTATTTCTGACTTTGATATCATAACCATGTTTTTCAATAATTCTTTAAAACTCTCTATTAGAATCTTAATACTATTTGTGACCCAGTTTTTATAATGACAACTAAACAGTCCAAGCTTTTTGCTAATAGAGTGATAGTCTGGTAGTCTATTTAGGGTACTAGTCATCTGTAATAGGTTGGCTTATTGGAAACTATTGCCCTGAAATTCTTTTTTTTTTTTTTCTTTGAGTTGGAGTCTCACTCTGTTGCCCAGACTGGAGTGCAGTGGCCGCTCTCGGCCACCGCAGCCTTGAGCTGGGCTCGGGTGATCCATCTGCCTCAGGTGATCCATCCTCCTCAGCCTTCCAAGTAGCTGGAGCTACAGGCGCGTGCTACCATGCCCAGCCTAATTTTTTATTTATTGTAGAGATGAGGTCTCGCCAAGTTGCGCAGGCGGATCTTGAACCCGCGGGCTCAGGCAATCCACTCACCTCAGCTTCCCAAAGGCGCGGGATTACAGGCTGAGCCACGAGCCCGGCTCTGAAATTCTTATACAATCTATTTTTAATGCTTAGGTTTGAAAAACCAATAAGAAGGTTTTTCAGTTTACTTAGAGTTGAGCTCTAATTTACAATGGTTTTGCACTTTAACTTTTTTTTGTATGAGCTATTCACTAAATAATCTTTTCTGTTTTTCAGAACTATCATGAGCTGCTTAAAAATTGTACCACATTTAAATTTCCTTCTTTCATTTAGCTTCTTTTGACTATTAGCCCCCCCCATCACTAAAGGGGGAAAGTCATACAACTGAAATTCAGAACAAAGCTCTGCATCTTTATCAGCTTATGTAGGAGGAGTTTCTTCTCTGTCTACCTCTCTGGATTAGGATTCGTCTGATACACTCGGTCATGAACTGCTTTAACAAAAGTACCCACAGCTTTTACTATGAAGTTTAATTCATCATGAATGACTGGAATTGTCTGCCTTCCTTGTTGAGTAGAGTTTTATTCCAGATTACTTCCTGACTATATAATTTACCAAAGCCCAAAGAATAAAAAGGCTTAGAGATTCAATGTCAATATCAGATAACTTATTATTTTCTAATCTATTCTCTGCTGGTTCATCTTTAAAAAGTTGATTTCACTAAAAATTCAGTTGTTCAGTATAAAATACAAAGGTGGGTCAATCTCAGATAAATTATTACTTTATAATCCATACTCTGCTGTTCCATCTAAAAAAGTTGACTTTGCTAAAAATTTAGTTGTTCAATATAAAATACAAAGGTGGGTCAGGAAGAAAACCAAGTAAATCTCTCAGAAAGATTAGTAGAGACGTAATCACAATGCTGCAGAAGTATAGATGACAAGGCCTCAAGAGGTTATACCTTAGCCCTTTCACTTCTATTTTGCCAACCCTTTCTATGTACTTCATCCAACAACATTTTTTTGTTGAGCAAATAGTGTCACAGTTGCTTTCCAAGGTGCCCTATTCTCTTGTGATAGGTAAACACATACATTTAGAAAGCAGCTTCTAGTGTTAATTTTACAAAAATAATGAGAGGGAAACTCTCTCTGCATTCAGAGTCATTTCAGAAGCATCATCAACTTTGATTAGGTTCATTTAGGTACACATTACTTTTCTACTGAAAATAATGGTGTGCATATATGTTTGTGTATGTGCATGTGTATAAGCATGTAAATAAACAGGTATGTGTATGTGTTATATGTATGTGAGCAAATTGCTGGAATAAACTAGACAAGAAAAGGGACATTTAGCTTGCAAATGCAGGTTTCTAAGATGTTTTTAAATTATTTCTCCTGGGATATTCTTTTCTTTTTTAGATGAGGGATCTTCTGATTTCACAAACTACTCAAAGAACATAACTAAGGAGAGAAAACCATTTTAAAAGCAGTATCTCTTTAGGCCTCAAGTTACGAAAAAATGGTAATTAGAAAAAGTTCATTGGTGAGTTTTGTAAAGTTAAATAATGCCAGATGCCCACATTGCTCACATATATTAGGAGAATGATTAAAGTGGAACTAATTTTCTAAGCAAAAACATGGAAACAACCATGCTGCCCATTAAACCTGGACTGGATAAAAAAATATGGTACGTATACATGATGGAATATTACATGGCCATAAAGAAGGAAAAAAATATGAACTTCAAGCAACTTGGATGGATCTGGAGTCTGTCATACTCAGTGATCTATCACAGAAACAAAGAACTGAGTACCACATGTCCTCACTCACAAGTGAACCCTGAACACCTATCATAATATACAAGAAAGGGATTGACAGTAGTAGGACAATGCTAGGAAGAGGAGTGGAGGCACATAAAATCAATAAGGGTGACTATCCTAATGCAGGTGAAGTGAGGACCAATGGGAGGCCCAAACTTCCCCTGTGCCTAGACCATTTATGTACTCAATCCTGACTTGTACCCTACATCTTAAAAAAAGGAAAAAAAAAAAAAAAGAGAAAGGAAATTTTAAAAACTTAAAAAAGGAGAAGCTTCTTCAAATTAACAACAATTTTAAAGATTCAACAACAAACTCTGACAAACAGATTTATACTGTTATTTATACTTTGGTATAGTAGAAAATATTGGGATATTTAAATTTTTAGCAAATAGTAAAAATGTTAACAATTTAATGGCATACTGATGTAAATGTACACGTGAGAGGGCTTTGCTGCAAAATATTTCACAAGCAAATGCTAAAAAATTATCATTGAATAAAAATTCTTCCCTAATCTAGGTTGTGGCTAGACCTGATCTCCAGGGTGGGCACTGAATAGGACCCCTTGGGTTGGTTCCTGTTTTGGATTGTGTTCCATGGCTCCACCCAAGGAAGTAGGAGTGGAATTAAATTCCTTGCAGCACACACAGCTGTTTAGAATGAAAAATGTATTTCACCCCATTCCCTGAAGCTTTTTGAGATTTAGCTATATGCACAAAGGCAGTTCTAACTCCTCTCATGATTCCTACTCTATTTAAGCACACACATGCAGTTTTAATGGCTGTCTCCAGTTCATTCTTATTTCAACTACAGTTCAAGTAGAAGCTAGTTATCAACTCTCAAGAGGCCTTCAATAAGATAGGTTCCTTCTTCCTGGACTCCTGTGATCCATGGCTTTCCTTCTCACTTCTTTAACAATTCATTTGTTCTTACTTTGGGACCAGATTAGAACTTCTCTCACCTACACTCAACTCAGTGACCTTCCTGGATTCTAAAAACAGATTTAAAAATAATTTCTTGTCTGAAGTCTAGGGAAAAGTACAAGGTAAGATGGTTTACTCTGATAATTTCCTCCTTTATCTTATTTTGTAGAAATTCATCAAAAGTCTTGAATTTCTTTACAATATCAGAGAGCTTACATTGGTTATTTTTAAGACTTACAGAAAGACAAATACCGATCTTACTTATAAGTGAACTCTAAAAAAGTAGAACTCATAGAAGCAGAGAAAAGAATGTGGTTCCCAGAGGCAAACAGGAGGAATAAGTTTTTGAGATCTACTGTACAGCATGGTGACTACAGTCAAATAATATAATGTATATTTCAAAATTGCTCAGAGTGTAGAATTTAAATGTTCACACCGCAAGAAAAAAGCTAAGTATGTGAGGTGACAGATATGTTAGTTTGATTTAATCATTCTAGTGTAAACATATATCAAAACATCACATTGTACTCTGCAAATACATACAATTATTATTTTCAACTAAAAATAAAATTAGAAAACAAAAACTTTTTTAACCTTATGATCATCTTACTTCAAATATAAATATTAACATTCCTACAACCCAAGTATATTTTCAAGATTCACCATGAGATTTCTGAGGAGGGATATATTTGATACAGAGATGTATTCATTGGTTAATGATTTGTTGGGAAAAAAATCTAGTGTTTCCAATTTACCAGTCTCACTCTAGAAATAAGAGCAACCAATGTTTACTAAAAACCTAATAATCTGGGATACAAAGAATATGTTTTATGAATCCTTCTTTCAAGTAACGTAACTTTGAAATGGGAACAAGGTATCCCTCAATATTAAAGGATAGAGTCTCTTTCAATAACTACTAATGGACCACACTAATATTTTATAGCATTTATAGTTGGGAAATATACCTTGCACACACGATACTCAATAGCTTATTTTCAAGGAGGGTTTAACTTTAAGTCTGAGTTCTCCTATGATTAGAATGCATCCATTTATTCAAACAAACAAAACGTACTGAGTGCCTATTCAAGAATAAATAAAATAGAGTGCAGTGCTGAGAAACATTCAGACAGAGCAAGATGAACTCATTAGTATTTTGTTGGAGAGAGTTACTGAGGAAGAAACCAGTCATAGATGTTTGCTGTGCAAAGTAGTTTAGCATAATTTGTAACTTTCTGATTTGGTCTTCTTTCACTTCTTATCTTGTTAGCATTTCTATCATCAGAAGGACAATACTTCTGGGGACCTCTCCTGAGAAGCCATTCTAGAACATAAAGAACAGGAACACAATAGGATGCTCTTCTCTCTTGTTCTGTTTGGCTATACCTCCTCTGATGTTAATTTCTTTATCAGATCTCCAAATGTCTCCCTATTATTCTCTACTAAATGCTTAATTCCAGGGAGGAAACAGACTTGGTCCTTGAACACATTTCTAAGGACATATTTTTTTTTTTTTGTCAGTCCAAACATGTATTTTAGTAAACGGTATGTGTGGTTACCTGCATCACATACAAGTTTTACGATTATTTTTGGCCATTTGTCATGTACATCTTGTGATGTCTATCCTACTTTACTCAACAGTTGTTTGTGTCTTTTATTGTTATTTGATAACTTATGGGCCAATTTTGACAAGTTTTATAGGTGCTATGACTATTCCTTCCTTCTACTTTGAATCTATCAAACCACAACAGAAAGTGGTCCTTCACTATGAATTTATTGAACTAACCGAATGGTTTTGTTTTATTTGATCAATTTAACTTGCAATGTTGCCTAATTATCCTGGACTGGTATAGACATACAATTATTTGAAAGGTAGTTGAAGTTTTTAGAATTTCATTTGGTGCAAATCTCAAGATTTTTAGTGTATTTAGTACACATTTATATCCATTGGTTCACTGTCTCTTCCTCTTTTTAATATGTGGTAATATGAAATTAACAGCAATAGATTATTCATGCTGATGCCAATATCTCGGCACTCGGTCTCCCTTTCATGTCATGTCTTCACCTCATTTTTATTAAATGCTTACAACTCATTTCAGTTTAAACTAAAAACCTGAAATTCTAAGTTCTTGCAATGACAGCGTTTTTTCTGCCAATATTTGAATGTAGTTTTCTTGATCAGTTTTATTTTTGAGTGTACAATTTGCAATTACCTCCTGGAAAAAGCAGCATGCTAATGAATTTCAGATGTGGTGTGAATTGCTTATTTGTACATTCGTGCAAAATCAAACACATTTGGGACAAATTTTGTTTACTCTCTGGTTTCAAAGAATAAAACTGTGCCAGCAATTCAACAAGTGCAAAGGCTATCCTTATAAAAGGGCCAACTTGTTGATTTCAGGGAATACAGCTTGAGACTTCCTGCTGGAGAAGGAAATAATGAGCCAGTACCAGTGCACATTCCTGAAGTTACCCAGGCTTGCAATTCTACTCTAATCTGCTTCTTTTTGTTTCTATGGGGAGAGGGAAATTCATTCCACAGATTAAGTGTTAACTAGTCTTAACAAGAATCTTCTCATCTTTGATGAGAAGCAAATCTCTGATTAAGTTTAAATTGAACAGAAGATGCTTCTGAGAATGCTCTTCACATATCTAATATTCACAGTCTAAATGGAGTGAGATGTTCAGTTGTGTATCTCATACTGGAAGGATTCCCTATCATTTTGGTAGTGATAAGGATAGTTTGAGTTAATCTTCCCTTTCATGATTCTACATGAACTGAACCTCTGAACAGCATTGACTCATCTCACAAATGTGTTCCATAAACTTAAGGGGATTCCTAAGGAAGATATAGGAATCACTTAGCACCAATCACTACCCTAGCCAGAACACAACTTAGAGTCTCATCTACTGACAATTTAAGGATAATTATATTATTTCATATTTTGGGGTTTTATAGAGAGATGCACATCTATACTGTTTTCTTGTTAAGATGCCCCTTATCCTTTAGGCTACACATATCATGTCTTTGGTTTAGGGATACTGGTGACAACAATAAAAAAAAGTGAGAGAAGTAAAATAGAAATATTATTTTACCCTAGAAGCAGGTTGTATATTTTTGATGTTTCCTTTCATGATTTTCGTTTTCCCCATCCCATGTAGACTATTCTGACTCTTTTCTCTGATTTGTATGGCTGGATGCAGCTTCCTGAAGTTAAGATTAAATTAAGGCAAGGTTCTCAGACTTGAACAGGTATCAAAATCATGGAACTGTTAAAACACAGATTGCTGGGCTACAGCCCCAGAGTTCCTGATTCAGTAGATCTTGGGTGGGACCTGGAAATCTGCATTTCTAATAAGTTATAACATGATGCTGATATTTCTGTAATTTGCGAACCACTGAATTAGGGAGTTGGATAGCACAATCTTGCTACAGAAGAGTGAATCATACTGACTTCTATCCTTCCACACAAACAGTTGTCATACACTTTGTTTTTTTTTTTGAGTTGGAGTCTCACTTAGTCACCCAGACTGGAGGGCAGTGGCCGCTCTCAGCCACTACAACCTTGACCTGATGGGCTCTGGTGATCTTTCCGCTTCAGCCTTTCAAGCAGCTGGAATTACAGGTGTGCACTACCATGCCCGGCTAATTTTTTTTTTTTTTTTTGATTTATTGTAGAGATGAGGTCTCGCCAAGTTGCCCAGGTGGGTCTCGAACCCGCGGGCTCAGGCAATCCACTCACCTCAGCCTCCCAAGGCAGGATTACAGGCTGAGTCACCGAGCCTGGCTGTCATACAATTTTTATAAAAGAATTTTAAGAACACTTTTTGTGTACAAATCATATACATCGTGTTCACAAATGTATATTAACAACATCATAAATCGACTAGAAATTCAATGACTGCAGTATTTTAAAAAGTAAATTTTGAAACAAAGCTAGATTTTTCAGAAGCAAATCAATGACTTCTATTACACTACATCAGCTTATTTAAAAAATAATTAAGTTTTCCCTATAAGCTCAACTCTTATTCACTTATATAGCTTTAGGGAATTTTCAGCTACTCCAAGGTAGTTAACAACTAAAAACAGTGAGCAGGCTAAATGTCCATTTTATCTTCTGCTTGAAGTATTTTTTTTTAAGTTAGCATCATAATGTACTCAATTACAGTCTTCCTTTTGCAAAATATCTCTTTTCTGAGATCAAAGATATTCACTGGGCTATATAATTATATGTAAGAAACATTAGGCCTTTTCTCACAAAACTAACCCGCGTAGCCAGAGACCCTAATGACATTAGTGAGGATCAACCAAAGGGCAGTGTTTGAAAGCTGTTTAGTAATGACAATGCCAGGTATTCTAAGCCACTTGGTTACCTCATAATTTACCAACTCTTTTGGATATGAGATCCTTTAAGTTTGAAATGAAAGAAGTCAAAGAAAGACGTTCCAAACATCTGAGAATTGTACACGGCAGTTCAAGTTTCTCTTTTTAGAATTAGATGTATAGATAATAACTTCTTTCCTTTTCAAAATAGTATTTTAGTTACACTTATGTTTATAAAGAAATGTGCAGAAGATAATAGATGGTCTCCAAGAGAACAGAGCTTTTTTTTTTTTTTTAAACCCTGTACATATTGAAATTTGTTCCTTTAGGCTGCATAAGAGGAAGAAAAAATTTTTTTTAGTGTTTTAGTTGTTCCCGCATGACCGTTAATCATAATAAAAATAAATTCAAATCATTGAAAATCCAGCTAAAAGTTGGAAAAAATAATTTTTTTTGCAAGCTGATAAATGTATAGTTGAAGCATGGTGTTTAATTTTGCCATGCGAATTTTCTCCAAGTAGAAATGTGAAGAGATGAACTAATTGTGGTATGACATCTGTCTAAGTATGTAGGTATTAATCTCTAAGAATCCTAGACACGTGAAGCCTAAAACAACATGGAAACCTGCTCCGTGGCAAACTGGTAAGTGGGATCCCGACAACTGCAAAGAAAGGCTCTGTCCAAGTACTTAAAAATCAATGAAGTTTCATTTTTGAAAGTTCAAAACAAATTTAACAGTCTTACTGGACAAGCAATCCCTTAACCCAAAAATGTGGCTCTAATGTTAGTACTTCCTCACTCTTGGTTGTGAAGTGCAGGGGATATGTTAGGGTGACCAACCACCTTATTTGCTTGGGACTGAGGCATTTTCAGGGACAAGGGACTTTCCATTTTAAATCCAGGACAGTCTTGGTAGATGGGTATGGTTGGAAACCCTAGTATATGTTTTTACATCTCTCAGTGACGTCTTATATAATACAAGCCAGGTACTGCATTCTGGATTTGGCTCCGTAATTGGCTTTATTGGGCATTAGTACTGAGTTCATTTCCCGACAGCAAAGTTTAAGAGTTAGTAGTCATACCTGTAAATCCTGACAGAGCTTACTAATGGCTTAATTATCAGCTGTGCAAAATGTCCTGTGTTTAAATTTTTGAAAGTTTAATTAAGCAAACAAATTCCTTCGAATAGGGCAATGGATGCTTTTTTTAATTGCCAGCTCTCAAATACATTTTAATTTTCCTACAGGAATGGGATCCTTAGAAAATTGTATATGATTTAAAAAAATCCTTTCTCAACTTGATCTAGTGATTATAATATATTCCCTGTTGATTCAGCTTCCTTTCGGTGTAGATGAATATCTGTTGTCTTTGAGGTAGATAACATCTCATAGAAACAATTTCTAAAACTTTATCTATACATGACTCCAGGCATATAATACTGAAATGATCTTTATGTAATTTTATAGCTGCCAAGGATAATGTCAGTCATATGACACTCTCAGTGTGACTGGGTCCTGAAGCATCACCCTCATTTGGCAAAGACTACCTGAAAAAAGTCTGCTCACTGTGATTTGACTTTTTTCTTTCCTTTGAGGCAGGGTCACACTCTGTTGCCCAGGCTGGAGTTCAGTGGCATGAACACAGCTTACTGCAGCCTCCCACTCCTGGGTTCAAGCAGTCCTCCTGCCTTAGTCTTCTGATTAGCTGGGATTACAGGCATGCACTACCCTACCTTGCTAATCTTTTGATTTTTTGTAAAACTGGGATCTTGCTATGTTGCCCAGGCTGGCTTGAACTCCTGGACTTGAGCAATCCTTCCACCTCAGCTTCCCAAAGTGCTGGGATTATAGGCGGAAGCCACCATGCCCGACCAGACTTGATTTTCGAATGTTACGTTGCCTTTCAAACCCCTTGCTTTTGGAGAAAATGGAAAACTCTGAAAAAATACCCCCAAAATGAATAAAGATACCATATTTTCATTAAATGGTTAAAACACAGATAACTGGTCAACAGATATTTTATAAAATAGTGTACATTAAAAAATATATTATTTAAATTATTAGGAGCCATCTGTGAATGGTATAGTGCATTCAAAGGCACAGCTGATTTGAAGACTGAAACACAGTATACATTTCAGCCCTTATATAAAAGATGTCCTCAATTTTAGGTTATGTAATGATAAGCTGTACCTGCTGAAAAATATATTCGGAAAAAAGAAATACTTTTTATGCCAATATGACTCATCAGTAAGATTCATTTAATCCAGTCGACCATGGTAAATATGTTTTGATTACTGGGCATAAGTACACACCATTAAAAGGGAGTGGAGATCTGTATTAAAACAGAAGGCTCCTCAAACTCCATGATGATGTCAGTAATATAGGTCCTTGGAGTACATTATTGTTTTAAGCAGAGGTCTCCATACTTTCACGTTGGTTATAAAACATTATTTTGTGCTGCTGGCCTGGAATGAGAATATCGTACATCTGTAGGCAATTAGAGGAAGCTGGACAGCGTGTTTGATTAGCTCAATAATAAACGGGCACAAGTGTGATGCGACTTATGTTAGTCAGATTCCCTAGACAGATTATTCTGTTGTTATCATATGAAATAACCCCTTTTATCAACAATTAAGTAAATCCACATTTATGGGCACTTTGCAAAATTGTGAGGTGGGAAGAAATCCAACTTAAGCCTTAAGCCTTCCAAAAAACTTTTAACCCTGCTTTTAATGGTACAGACCCCAATCCCAAATTTTAGAAACTAGCTGAATTGCACAGAATGCTTTGGGTTGGAAATACCCTGTGTGCACATAACCAATAAGTGTGTAATTAGCATCTTTCATAAATAAGGCATTTAATAATCTGTTTATAACTAAAAATGAATTCCCAAATAAGTATTATAAGCATTTTAATGTATGAAATATAACTTGCTTTGTTAGGTAGTCTAAATATATTCAAGAAAAATTAAATAGGATTTCATTTTTCATTATTCACAGTACAATTTCTACTATAACAAATATATCTTGTAAGTCTTGAATATATTTTATTCTAGAACTTCTCCATGAAGTTCTTGGCATTGTTCTTGAACTCAACCTTAAGTGTCAATGATGGTCTATAAGCTTCCTTGGGAAATAGCCCATTCATTTATCTGGTTTTTGCTCTCCCAAGAACCATGAAAATAGAAAACAACTGAATGCTAAAAATAATTCAGTATATAAAAGTCAATACTTGAAAAAATTTCAACAAAACTTTTTGATTTCAGAGAAAATACCACCAAACCTTCCAATCTAATTATGTATTTAAGTAACAATTAACAGTTGGTGTATCTTAAATAAATTCAAGGTAGTTTTAAAATCAATATTCACCCAAATACACGTATAAGAATAACCTCATCAGTTTATCTCCTTGACATAATCCTTGAATTAAATATCAGAATATCAAGCAGATGCTGAAGCATTCATCAACAATATTGAAATTCTGACTCATGACAGTAATGCAAAACAGATGCTAATATGATGCGTCCTCTGAAAAGTGACACCATCACAGCATGGGTTAGTTCTTGATGTGGGGTATTTAAAATTTGCACACAAAATATAAACAATAAAAGTCAGAGCATGATAGATTTCCTACTTCATTTATATGCCATTTACAATCTAGTATCTCTTATCTAGAAGATAAAAGTAAGCACCTGGTGAATAAGGGGCAACATCCCAGGGGACAGGTAGCAGCTCTCTTCCTCACTCAACACCAGTTAGAAGATAAGAACTCCTGGGCCCTTTCCTTTGGCCAGTATGTACCATGCACTTATATGGTGATGAGATAGAGTTCTGTACTATGGGGTCTACCTAGTCAACCCCTGGCAGAGAGAAAGGAGTGTGGGGGCTTCCAGGGCCCCATTTCAGTAACACAATCTCTACACCAGGCAGCTCTGAAAGGGTTTGCTCAGAAGGAAAAGGGAAACAAAATCCCTTAGCACAGTTCCGTTAGCTAATATCCTACATGTCTTTAAAGTCTGAGATTCTTATCACTTTGCTAGCATGCGTCTACAGCTGTTTCTAGAATACAGTGATGTGTACTCTTTGTGAAAATAAACAGAAAACCCCATGCAGACAATGCCATGGTGCAAGCAATATAAGCAAAATGTGCTCAAATGAGAGCTTTAAAAGAGATATAAATGTGAATAGGGGAGAGTCTCTCCAAGGTAATGAGAAGCAAGAGTTGCATTTCTTTATTCCTGAATGAGGAGAATAAGTCAATGGCAAGTTCAATAAAAAGAAACTTGAGAAACCAAAGGGAGACATCTGTGGAGTAGCTTGACAGCACAGTTTGAAATTCCCAATGAATAACCTGATGGCAACTTCTGACAGCTATGATTCGTGCCTGTCTGCCTAGGTTTGAAGGCCAGCTTTGCTCTTAGCACCTGTATGACCTCTGGTTCTCCAATTTGGCAACATGCTGGAACCATGTGGGGAGCTTAAAAAAATACTGATGCCTGGAACCTATCCCCAGAGACTGTGATTTAATTGAGCTAGGGTGTTGCCTGGCCATTGAAAATTTTTTTTCTTTTATTTTGTCAGGGTCATCACTCTAAGATACTGATGCTATCTTAGCTTACTGCAGCCTCGAACTCCTGGGCTCAAGTGATTCTCTCACCTCAGTCTCCTGAGTAGTAGGACTACAGGTAAGTGCCTGACTAATTTTTAATTCTAATTTTTTTGTAGGGACGGAGGCTCTTACTTTGTTATCCAGGCTGTTCTTGAAATCCTGGTCTCAAGCAATCCTCCCACCTTGGCCTCCCAAAATACAATTACAGGTGTGAACCACTGCCCCATTGAAAAGTTTTAAAAGTTTTAAAGTGAGCTGAGCACAGTGGCTCATGCTTGTAATCCCAGCACTTTGAGAGGCAGAGGAGAGAGGATTGCCCAAGTCCAAGGGTTTAAGACCAGTCTGGGCAACTTGGCAAGACCTCGTCTCTACAATAAATAAAAAATTTAGCCGGGCATGGTGGCATGCGCCTGTAGGTCCAGCTACTTGAAAGGATGAGGCAGAAGGATCGCTTGGGCCCAGCAGAGCGAGGTTGCGGTGGACATGGGAGTGCCACTGCACTCTAGCCTAGGCAACAGAGTAAGACTCCAACTCAAAAAAAAAAAAAAAGAAAAAAGCTCTAAAATGACTAAATATGAGCAGCTACAATTGGGGACCACTGATGAACTTTCAGAGTCAAAAAAACAATGACAACACTGGACAGCAAATGCCTTTTAGTATTATTTTGATGATTAAGTATGATAATGTGGACAAAATATTTAGGACAGCACCTGGCACATGGGAAGCCCTTTATAAATGTGAGCTATTCTCATCCTCACCACGAGGTGCACATAGGCAAGAACTTTCTAGTTAGGAAAGTAAGTTATGCCTACCTTGGCACACATTGTGCTCACTCTGCTCATAGCCAGCTGCACACTGGATGCGGTGGGATGGGTTGGAGGGAATGTGCTGAGGGTCAGCTGGATTCCGCCGGAAGACAAAGTTATTTCGGCCAGTCTGCACTTCAGGACCTGCGACTGCAGCAGCACTGGCCACAAAACCACCCCCGGGCAACATGCCACTGGTCGCCATGCTACTGGCAGCAACACCCCCAGTGGTTGCCCCTGAGGTTGCTTCGGCTGGTGTTTCTTGCTGAGGCTGTTCATTATTGACAATAATCTGGGCTGTTTTAGGAAGGCAGAGGTATCCTCCATAGTGATTGACGCATTTCATTCCACCTTTGCAAGCGTCTGGTACAATGTCACATTCATCAATATCTGTGGTCAGTAATAAAAGAAGTCAAAAATGTTCTTAGAGGGAAAATTGAACACATAAATATACATGCATGCCTTTGTGGTATAATACAAGCAGGACAGGAAGAGTGACATGGGAGGGGGGACAGAAGGCAGCATTCCTGTGGGAGGTCTTTGAGGCTGGCTCACCTTTGCATTGCTGTCTCACTGGATCCCACTCATATCCGTCAGTGCATTGCTGCGAAGAAAACATCAAAGGTGGGGCCAGGACAGTTAATTGGTGTGTCCATTCCCTAAGAAGTCACTCTAAAAGCTTCATTCTTATGGCAACAATCCTTGTGCTAGAGTCCTAGGTATATAATGAGATGGGTAGTTTAACACTGTCTAGCTTTTCTTTTTTTAAGGCAAGTCTGTGCATTGGACAGCTTTAGGGAACCTTCGGTTGGATTTGGTACAGTTGCCTGTCACCGCTTTCTTGGACTTCTTTTTTCTCTGTCTTGAGACTAATCTCCAACCTCTCTGACTGCTCTTTCTTTGTCCCCTTTTCCCACATTGTAAATGTTACCAAAAAAAATTTTGGTCAAGTTCTTTTTTTTTTCCAGGCGTGGACTCTTCCTTCTGTCTCTAAATTCTCTTAAATAATTAAAGCACCTGGATTGCCTTACCATTCATTTTTATTTTTATTTTTGAGTTGGAATCTCACTCTGTCACTGAGGCTGGAGTGCAGCGGCATGCCTGTGGCCACCGTAGCCTCGACCTGCTGGGTTCAGGTGATCCTTCTGGCTCAGCCTTCCAAGTAGCTGGAACTACAGGCGTGTGCTAACATGCCTGGCTAATTTTTTGATTTATTGTAGAGATAAGATCTCATCAAGTTGCCTAGGCTGGTCTCAAACCCGTGAACTCAGGCAATCCTCTCACCTAGGCCTCCCACGGTGCTGGGATTATAGGTGTGAGCCACCACGCCCGGCCTGCCTTACCATTCTTACTTCCACTTCACACCCTGGCCTGCTTCCTAGTTTCAGTTCCTAAGGAACAGAACTGTTCCTCCTAGCAGTTCCTAGCTTCAGTCTCCTCTCTGGTTTACTCATGGAACAAACCAACTTCTCACACCAGGCACTTTATTAGGCCCTGGGGATGCAAAGATATTGCAGATGCAGACCTTGTCCCTGTCCTCAAGCAGCTCACAGGACAGAAGAGGACACAGAGAGGAAGACAAGTTGCAGCAAGATGTCAGGTGCTTTTATAAGTGTGTAATGGAAGGAGTAATGGAATCTGCCAGGGGCTGTGGGGAGGGTGGGAGGGGGGATGACAGGGCAGAAGGGAAGATTTGACAGGGGCCGTGACAAGGGAATTGGGTCTTGCAGGATGAGCAGGATTTTTCCAGGGAAATGTGGGGTTTCTAGGAAGGGGGATCGGATCATTGTGAGCAAAAGTATAAAACTGTTGAAGAGGGAAGGAACAGCATGTAGTTCTGGGTGGGTGAGGCATGAAGTTATAGAGGTGGGTGGGGCCAAATCCAGGAAGCCTTTTTTTGGGACAGGGGAGAACTGGATTCTACCCTGAAGGTAAGTGAATCTCAAGCTTTATTATGACTAAGGATCACCAGGGTGCTGGTTAAAATGCAGATTCCTGGGCCCACCAAAAGAATTTCATTCTGCAAGTCTGGGTGGGGGGCTGGGAATCCGAATTCCTAACAAGCATCCCTGGTGATTCCCACATAGGTTGTCTAGGAGCTATTTCTTGGGAAACTGCTGTAGGTGATAAGAGGCCCCTAAAGAATTTTTAAGCTCAGGAAATAATTTGATCAGATGCTCCTTTGAGAAAGTCACTATGTGGAAGTTTCAGGAAGGATTGAACAAAAGAGGATTAAACAAACAACTAAATTATTCTAATAGAACTGCGAGCTGCTTATCCACACAACAGATGCTTGACAAGTAAATTGCTGTATGGAAGCAGAGAGATTTAGATATTTTATTGACATCTGAAACTTATTAGGGCAAAAACTAAACTCAGTTTATGTCTCAGACTAATTCTTTCTAGTTTCCCAAACAGTGTCCAAGGCACAACCACCTTTCTTGGGAACTAGGATTATATTCTTAACACCAGCACTGACTGAATGCTCCAATTTTCCTTCAAGTTCTGCTGACTTTGTGTCCATTTCTACATCTACCACATTAGTGTAAGCCTTTTGCTGCCCTCATGCACAGCAAGACCCTGTATCTGTACATTCTGCACGCAGGCTCCATGGCAATCTTTCTTGCTGGTTATATTCCTTCTCCACCTGAGACCTCACGGAGGCCTAAAGATCTCCCATCTCTTATTATCATCATCTGTAAGTTACCTCCACTACCCAGCTACAGCTGACCAGGCCTTGTCACTTCCTGAACTTCTCTTGGGTGTTTTTATCTCCACCTTTTGAGTATGCCACTCTCTCTGACTCAGACACCTCTTCAGTCTTTCCAGATCAATCTGAGGTTATCACTTCCTTCAAGCCCTGAGTTCTATCTCCCCTAATATCCCAGCATTGACATTCATTGCTAGCTTGCTTTTCTATTTCTTTAGCAATTCATATAATCTGTATAATATTATTATTTATATTTGCTTAGGAACTTCGTAGTTTTCAGTGGTGTCTTCCTAGGGTAAATCCCTGAGGTGAAGGGCTGCAATTTCTCAGTAAACAAAATCTTTTGATAGTAGTGAGAGTTGCTTATGCAGATACTTGTTGAATAGAGTTGAACTTGAATGGATCCTGTCTTTAATATGGAAGAAGAATACGAGGCTATCTTATGGATACAAGACCATTTTTCTGAAAACTATCTTTCAAACCAGGCAAACATGGTAGTTCATTTGAATTAATTTGTATGGTGAATAGAGAAGACTTGCAGTTTGTTTTAGGTGTTCAGTTCTAGACATTTAATGTAGGTCTACTAGTAACCCTAAGCAAATTAGACTCTCTTTCTGATCGTCAGTTCTACCATCAGCAGGAAGAAAATTGTGCTACTTACCTCATACTTTGCTGCAAGATGAAAAGAGATAATGTCTCCCCAGTAGGGTACTCAAAAATAGTTACATCTTGTCCTTTAACCATGAATTATTAGGCACATACAATTTAAGAGACAATAGACCTGACCTTAGCATAAAAAGTGTATTGCCTCTGAAAATGTGTTGCTATAATAATAAACCCTAGTTAGTAGTTTGAAAATTATAGTGTTTATTCCACAGGGAAACTTCTTTGCTTAAAATAAATAAGATTTAGGTGATTAGCAAAGGAAAAGGGATAGAAGATAAGCAAATGTAAGAGCAATAAAACCTTTTATTAGATGATTATAAAAGTGGGTAGAGAATTTAATTTTAGCTCCCTGAGAAGGTAGTCAGTTTTGCCTGGATAACAAAACATTTTCATTTGAAGATAAACAGCACATGCCTTCATTTTTCTTGCTTTATTTATCTTCAGCAGAGGAAGCAACTGCATTTAACATGAAGTTAACAAAATATTTGTATTAAACTATTTTATTTATAGTGGATTTGAAAAACAGAAAGGAACATTTGCCAGATGAATACTAACATTCTAGGGATAACATGATACCAAAAAGTGAGATAATGTTTATTATCAGTAATTGACATTTGTTCACTTTTAAGAGTTTTATTTTCAAAATTTTTCACATTCTTTCGAGTAGGATTACTTAATTTTTAATTGGGAGCAAGTAGAAAAAATGTGTTTTTCATATTCCAATCCAGGACAAATGTCACTTGCTTAACAGCACTGATTAAAGACTAGATAACACAAAACAGAGGTGCAAATAGACCCACCAGAGGTGAGGTAAATTCTCACCACAGCTATTGCTGGCAGTGGGAGGGGTCAGATGAATTTAAAATATTTCATTAAACATTGGTTATGACCTTGCAATTGACTAAGTAATCAAATGTTACTTGTAAATATCAGAGACGCTAATTAGAAAATGCAAAACTGAGTTGTACACATTGTATTTTAAAACCACTTTAGCAAGTACTGCATCTGATAACACGGAACATGTATCTGAAGGGCATTTACATGATTTATCAGTTATACTATAAATGAATGGCTGTATAACCTTTATAAATTCAATAAAGGGCGCTTACACGAGAACTCATGTCACACGCACAAATGAGACAATGTCTTTATGATGTTTAACATTCTTATTTGACTTGAGTCTTATTCTGCACATATTGGTTTTATCTGTAGGTATGTAAAATCCAAGCTTTCCAATTCCTTACACTCATTAATTTACTGAATGTGTTGGAAACACGTGATTTACTTTGATTTTATTTTAAAAGGATTCCCATTTTTGGCCATGAACAAATCATTACACGTTGGTTCCTATCTCAATTAGTGATCCCAATGAACTCTGGAAAGGAACAAGGGCAATTTACAACAAATCTTAAAATGTGAACTATGATACAGTGTCAATTTATCACCCTCCTCAGAGTACAGGGCCACATACACTGGCAGGGGTGGATACAATCTTTCTTGTGTCACAGAACCGCACTGAACAGCATTTATCTCAAATTCCATCAGCCCTTACCGTGTATGTGATGGTTTCTTCAGTGTCCTGTGACTTGACCAGCGCCAGAGTCAGCATAGTTAGGAAAAGGGGTTTCAACATTGTGACTCTCAAAGAAAACACAGGACAAACTGATGTTTAGAATCGACTGCAAGGAAAATAACAAAACTTTAGCAGCGAAGTAACAAGCAAGGAGGGGAGGGTGAGGAAGGCTGAGACACCGCCGTAGTCAACTTCCAGTTCGCTTTCTCATCTCCCCTCCCCCTCCTGAGCCTTCCCCGAAGCCACCAAACGAGGCACCAGAGACGTAAAAACTGCTGCAGAATTGCATTTCACTTTACTCCAGCCTGTTGCGCCGTATATATTCAAAGGACATTCTCCATGCATTTTGTACGGCATCTACACAGCAGGCTCCAGAAAGAAGGGGTCGAAGGAAAAAACAGACAAATCAAGTTCAAAGGGAATGGTACATTTTCCACGCCCTCCCCCGGGGGTTGAAGAAGGGGCAACAAATCTCTATTCCCTTGAACGTGAAGGCTTTTCCTGTATGTTCACCTTCAGCTAGAGACGTTCCTTGTACAGCTCAGCAAAAATACCTGCGAACCAATATGAATTACAGTGGCTTCAAACCTTTTTTTTTTAAAAACAGAATACCAAAACAAAACTCAGAAGGCAGTCTCCTCCCGGTTCTAGTAGAATCCTAGAGCTTCTTCTAAAAAACCCAGCGCAAACTCTCAACAGTGGCATCTCCATACCACTCTTTGCGGACCGCTTTGATTTTAAATAAATAAATAAGTAAATAAATGAGTGAGTAAGTAAGTAAGTAAGTAAGTAAGTAAATAAATAAAGGGAGCGAACGAGCCCCAGGTTGCGTTCGGGAGCAGCTCGATCAGCCCAACGAGCCCGACTCTCCTGTGTCTTACTCCTTCGGTCCCCGACCTGCTACCTTCAGGATCGAGCTGCCTAGGATCAGAAGCGGGGACCGTACCGCAGCCCAAGGTACCAGTTTCGGGGCGGCCAGAAATGTACTCCCAGATCCCCTCTCTCCACAGCGAGTACTGGCCGGCAGCCCCCCGGAGCTGCTCCGCGTTCCAGCTTCCAACCAGCTCCTGCGGAATCCAGGTGCGGCTTAGATCGCGCACATTGGTCCCTTGAAACTTTCAAAACCACGTTTATAGCTCTGCCGGCTGGTTGTCGGCGCACAGACACATGCCCATCTCAACAGATGTCACCCGAGTACTCGCGCATGCTAACAGATCGCATTCCTAGACTGCACACCTCCACCTCCCTCTCTGCCCGAGCGACCCCGCACCGTCCGCGGGTGGGGGCAGTTCTCGAGTCCTCTGCACCCCTCAGGTCACCCCACCCCCTCGCGCGGCGCCGCAGGCACTGGGCGCGCTCCGGGCGACCTCCCGCCCGCGGTCGGGGGCTCCTACCTGCGCGGC